>NW_028274813.1:97002045-97153560 GCF_037043125.1 Eumetopias jubatus
ATTATATGCACAGAAGTACTAAAGCAATTCAAGTGATAAAAGAAAATCCTTTTGACAAAGGCTGATGGAATAACTGGATATATCTATAAACAAATGAACATAACTCATCCTACAGCTAATTTTGAGTTGGATCTTAAAATTAACTATAAAAATTTATAAACTATAATGCCTACAAAAAATCACAGACTATTATGACCTGAAAATATACAAAGATGTCTTGGGATGCAATAACCATTAAAGAAAAAAATAAATTAGATTCTACCAAAATGAAAATCAACTGTATTCATCAAAAGACATCAATTAAAATAAACAAGCCACCAAACAAAAACAATATTTGCAAAACATATACCTAACAAAAGACTTATGGCTCAGAATATGTAATAAATTCCTACAAGTCAATAGTAAAGTCAATTAATAAGTAAGCAAACAATTGGAAATAGTTCACACAAAAAAGGAATATACAAATGTCCAAGAAGCAAATGAAAAGATATTCAACATCATTAATCATCAAGGAAATAATGCAAATCAAAATTATGATATACAATTATATACTCACTAGGATGGCTAAAATTAAAAACAGAATACACCAAGTTTGGAGCAACTGCAACTGTCATACATTTCTGTTGGAAATATGAAAGGTAAAACTACTTCGGAAAAATTTAGTTAAATATAAAGCTATCTTTTATTGCGGCAATTCTACTCCTAGGTATTTATTTAAAAGAAATGAAACTGTGTATCCAAAAAACAGGCTTGAATAAAAATGTTCATAGAATCTTTAGTCATAATAGCCCCAAAATGAAAACAATCCAAATGGAAGTCAGTATAAGAATGGATATATTCACAGGACTCAACAATTAAAAAAAATCTTAGCATACATAAAAACACATGGATGAATCTAGTAGGTATTATAGTGAGCCAAAGACACCACCCAGAAAAGTTCACTCTATACAGTTCCATTTATATGAAGTTCTAGCATAGACAAAATTCATCTATGGCAAAAGAAAAATTAGAAAAAGTGTACATCTTGGGATGAGGATTGGGGTTGACTTGGAAGAAGCACGTATAAACTCTAATATACTGCCCCATTTCCCCTTTTCAGGAAAGAAGAACTTTGTCCTTCAGCTGCTAGTAGTGCTTCCAGCAGGAAGACTTCAGTTGTCAGCCCACTCTGGGGATAGCCAATGCTGAAGAAAACTTCACTCCCAAGGTCCTATCTCCTTCCAGGGAAAAGCCACAGAGACTGATCAACATGAAGGTATAAAGAAAGGCCCAGTTCTTTGTTACAACTTGGGACAACTCTGATGGGTCATTCCAACTTCAGAACTCGCTAGCACTGCACCTTAACCTTCCCTCTGCTTTCTTACATTCTTTCCACAGATGTGACTCTCAAGAGCATTCCCTAGTGAAATGGTTCTTAAAATAGAATTCTTGGACTAGCATCATCTGGGACAAATGCAGACATGTGGGCCCCACCCCACACCTACTGAATCAGAAAGCAGAAGTCCCAACCACCTGCAAAGAGCTTCCTAGCTTTTTGTGCCTCACTCTTAAATATACTCAGATAACAGAGCAATATCTTTAGGAGATAAAAATAAAAGAAGAGATAGGAGGTACTTACTCCTCTTGGCTTTCTCTCTGAGGCAATGAGTTAGTGGTTGGTGAACCTTTTAGCAAATCTTGTTAACACATTTTTTTTTAAGATTTTATTTATTTATTTGACAGAGAGAGACACAGTGAGAGGGAACATAAGCAGGGGAAGTGGAAGAGGGAGAAACAGGGTTCCCGCTGAGCAGAGAGCCCGATGTGGGGCTCGATCCCAGGACCCTGGGATCATGACCTGAGCCAAAGGCAGACACTTAACAACTGAGCCACCCAGGCGCCCCTGTTAACACCTTTCCGAACTCATTAAACTGTAAGCCTCTAAGACTTTGATCAAAAATTAAAAAATTAAATATATAAAAATTTAAATTAAAATAAATCATGAACTAAATCAAACAAGAAATGGCATTATCTATGGATATATTTGGAATTAACTTATAATTACTTTTTTCAACATTACTCTGACTACTTAAGTTTAAGAAAATTTTTCAGCAGCAGGAAAATATACATAAAAATACATTCACTGGGGCGCCTGGCTGGCTCAGTCGGTTAAGCATCTGCCTTCAGCTCAGGTCATGATCCCAGGGTCCTGGGATCAAGCCTGCATCGGGCTCCCTGCTCAGTGGGGACCCTGCTTCTCCCTCTCCCTCTGCTGCTCCCCCTACTTGTACACTCTATCAAATAAATAAATAAAGCCTTTAAAAAAAATACATTCACCACTCTAACAATGAACCACTGATGCACATTTGAGCATTTTAAAAGAAGATAGTATTTTACTTAACATTTCATTGTTTAAATATTTTTCATTTTTATTTTTGAATAAAACTTTTATTAATTTTATCTGCAAATAACTTATGTTCAAATAATATGTTTAATGTGAGTATTTTCCCATTTTTTTTGACATTTTCTAAATTGTTGATAATTTATTATATTTCAAATCCATTGAACTTCTGGTCTCACAGGTTTTTAATAAAATTGTTTTATAAACATTTTAATTAAATAGTATCAATCTGGCATTTGGTATTAGACAAAAATAACAATATATCAGTATCATAATTTTGCTGTGGTATTTTAACTACTAAGGCTATGGAACACGCTAATCATTCATCTTCCATTTCTTTCAGTTCAGGCTTTGCATGTCAAGTCAGATCAACACAATGTTAAGAAGTAAAAATCTTAATCCTGGACCTATGGAGTAGGGAAAAGAGGGAAACACAGCAGCAAGGAGAGTTTATACTAATTTAATGAAGAGAGATACAGTTTGAGAAAGCATATTTTGTTTTCCCTAAATTGAATTACAGAGTGAAGCTGGGGAAAACTTTCTTACCTAGTGGGGTTACACAAAAGAGACAGTAATTTTAGGAAGTATTAAAAAAACAAACAAACAAAACAGTCTAAGCCTACTTTACCTCACAGAAAACACTTCACAAAAATAACCATGTAATATTCCCCTTTCTTCAGAGTTCAATATGATACAATAAATAAATTAGTAGTCATGGGCCAAACATACATAGAAATAATACATTGTAAGTAACAGTATACTTCAAAGAATAGAGACTGCTTGCTACAAATATTTCAGAAACTCTGTTTTTCCAGTTTCCACAAATTGTTTATAAACTGATATCATTGATATCATTGATATCATACTGATATCATTCTAAGATACTCCCACTCATCTCTCCAATAACAGGTTTGGCCTCCAACCAAAAGTTCAATACTATTTCTACATTTATTTAGAGTCTCCAAGTCTGAATTCAGAGTGACTCACAATTCCTATATACTTGATTCAAAATTCCTGTGTTGCAGAAATTGTGATCTATGAATACCAGATATTAGACTTCACCCATGAAAAATCTCAAGTAGGAGAGGTACAGTGTAATATATCAACTGTAAGAAGCTCTTACATTCTATCTAGACTTGCCAGGACAAGTCAAACTCTTAGCTTCCTCTTCCTATAAAATAATTAATTCTGTTAAAAGTATACTGACTTCAGATCCCTTTTGTGGATTATGACTTAGCTTACAGTCCATCAAAGTAAAAGATATTTTTACCTTATACTTTTCTATAATGAATATGAAGCATTTACTTGTAGTTTGCTCAAATGAGAACAAAATTTTTAAAAATTTATGTTCTTATTTTTTTGTAAAGATTTTATTTATTTATTTGACAGAGAGAGACAGCGAGAGAGGGAACACAAGCAGGGGGAGTGGGAGAGGGAGAAGCAGGCTTCCCGCTGAGCAGGGAGCCCAACGTGGGGCTTGATCCCATGGGATCATGACCTGAGCCGAAGGCAGACGCTTAACTGACTGAGCCACCCAGGCACCCCCAAAATTTTACGTTTCTAAAAATAACTATAGTAGTAGTGGTTAATTCTATAAAAGTTGAAAGATAAAATATATATATATATAAAAAGCAAACTACCCTTAATCCCATCACCCAGAAATATTTATATGACTTTTTTTAAAAAATATTTTATTTATTTTAGAGAGAAAGAATGAGCAGGGGGGAGCAGCAGAGGCAGAAGCAGACTCCCTGCTGAGCAGGGAGCCTGATGTGGGACTCCATCCCAGGACCCTGGGATCATGACCTGAGCCAAAGGCAGACACTTAATGGACTGAGCCACCCAGGCGCCCTCTTACTATGTCTTCTTAAAAATAACTGGTATCTGTTGGTGAGGATGTGGAGAAACTGGAACCGCTGTCTGCTACTAACAACAAAAAAAGGAATGTAAGATGGTGTCGCTGCTGCAGAAAACAGTTTGGTGTTTCCTCAAAAAACAGAATTATCACATGACCCAGAAATTCTATTCCTAGTTATATAAAGAAATGAAAACAGAAACAAAAATGTGCACATAAATATTCACAGATGCACTATCCTTAAGAATCAAAAGGTGGAAACAACCCAAATGTCCATCAATGGATGAATCAACAAAATGTGGTACATCCATATAATGGAATATCATTCAGTCACACACAAAAAATGATCCATACCAAAACCAGTAAAAATCTGTTTAGAGAAGGCAGACATAAAAGGTCATGTTTTGTATAATTTCATGTATCTGAAACATCCAGAGTACCTGCATGCAACTAGAAAGCTGACTGGTGGCTGCCAGGAGCTGAGGGGACAGGAAATTGGGGAGTGACTGCTTAAAGCATATGGGGCTTCACTGTGGGATGATGAAATATTTTAGAACTAGACAGAGGTGATGGTTACACATTATAAATGTATTAAATGTCATTCAATTGTGAACTTTAAGTGGTTAATTTTGTTATGTAAATTTTACCTTAATAAAAAAACAACCTATGATCATAAAACTGAGAAAAATTCATTTTGATACTACACTACCTAATCAACAAAGTACCAATTACGTTTATATTTATACACCAAAATGCTTTTGTTTTGAATCATTTACATTTTACAGTCTTTAAGATTTTATGTATGTATATAGGTAGGTATGTAGGTATGTATTTATAGAGCGTGAGTGGGCAGAAGGAGCAGAGGGAGAGAGAGAATGTCCAGCAGACTTCACACTGAGCTCAGAGCCCTACACAGGGATAAATCCTATGACCCCGAGTTCATGATCCAAGCTGAAATCAAGAGTCGAAGGCCCAACCAACTGGGCTTCCCAGGCACCCCCACTTTACAGTCTTTAATTAAGCACATAAAACTGTACTATTTTATTGCCCAATGAACATTTTGTGAAATTCAGATCAAAGTGTATCATTTACAAATCTTTTGTCTTTCTTCTGATCTATACCTTTTTGCACAGTTCTTGAAAACAACATAATCATCTTTTTTTTTTTTTTAAGATTTTATTTGAGAGAGAGAGTGTGTGTGTGTGAGCAAGAGGAGGGGCAGAGTGAGAAGGAGAGATCTCAAGCTGATTCTACGCTGAGCGCGTAGCCCGACAGGGAGCTCGATCTCACATCCCTGAGATCATGACATGAGCTGAAACCAAGAGTCGGAGGCTTAACCAACTGAGCCACCCAGACATCTCCTTTATCCCATGTTTTCTTTTTTAAATTAATTAATTAATTAATTTTTGATGTAGTGTTCCATCTTTTAACTTTGAAAGTGGCCTAAGGCTGGAATGGGCCAGTGAGATTAAGGAGAGGGTTTCCATTCAACGTTTTCTATACTTATTCTTTCTTCTTCAGCTTTCTGCTCTTGTTCCTTCCAGGCCTGCTCTTCAGCAATTTTTAAAGTTTTTCTAGTTCCCTCAAGAAGAGCTGCAGTATCATCATTTACTCTCCTCTTCAAACTTTCCATCTTCTTCCTCTGTTTAGAGGCTCATCTGCATCAAGGTTGGCAGGAGGAATCTGGTTTAACCAAGGCTTCTTTGACACTGAAGAAGATGTTGTATGTTCTCCTGCTGGGTGATTTCTTTTTATCTCTTGCTGTAGCTCTCTCCTTTCCAGCTCTGTCCTGAAATCGTGATTCCAAAATTCTTCGTCAGCCTCCTGAATAGTTCATCTATATTTTATCTTTGTGTGAGAAGGTCTCTACTTGAATATTGCTTTAAGAGGTGGCTCAAATAACCTTCTCTTTTTCCTCTCCCACCTCTCACGGATTCAGAAGTTGGTCTAGCTGCTGTTGTCATCTTTTCTGGTTGGCTGAGGTCTGATACAGTAGCCTTCAGAAATCATACAGACACCATTATGACTCCTCCCCAAAATGCTTTAAAAATAGTCATTGTTCAGAGTTCTTGCCTGATCTTATGAACCTTTGGGGATCTGCTTTAAAAGTAATTTAGCTTGTAGACCAACACTTCTCAATGGGACACTGGTTTTTACAGGCATCTTTCTTTACTGTACAGTTTGTCCTGTGCTTTATAGAATGTTAGGGTATTCCTGGATGCTGCCCACTAAATGTCAGTAGACATTCTGACAACCAAAACTGCTCCACGTATTATCACATGTCCCTAGTTGAGAGCTACTACTCGAGTGTAGAGAACAAAGTTGCTGACTCACATATAAGAAGTTCCCCAATATACTCAATACAATGCTCTACAAACGAGTTATTTCAAAAGTTCAAACTTTGTTAGGTATGAAAAGTGAACTTTTTGAAAAACAAAATATTTTAACCATTTGCTAATTTTATCAAAAAACTCATTTTCTTGTTCAGAAAATTAAAACTAATTTGTTTTTTTAAAGATTTATTTTAGAGAGAGAGAGTGCACACACGCGCACAAGCAAGTGGGGGAGAGTCAGGGGGAGAGAGAATCCTGAAGCAGACTTCCTGCTGAGCACAGAGCCTGATGTGTCAATCCCAGGACCCTGATATCATGACCTGAGCAGAAATCAAGAGTCGGATAGTTAACCAACTGAGCCACCCAGGAACCCCAAAACTACTTTCAACTAGAAGAATTAGAGTTACCAGATAACTTTTGCCTACTATTTAATTATTGGTATTATTGTTTTCCACTTCTTAGTGACATTATTGCAGTGACTGAGTTAGTATTTTGTCTATTATTTTTTGAGATTACCAAGTTATAAGTATACAGTAAAGTTATAAAGAATACTGTAACACACATGTTCCTGCCAGTGACTTTGAACTAATCTGACTATTTTTCTATCTTTTTTCCCTTAAGGAAGAAAACTTCATGGATAAAACTGAAGCACCTCTGGGCTCTTCTCCAATTTCACTTCACCATTCCTTTGCTGGTGGTGACCACTATCTAGAACTTGTTGGTTACCATTCTTATGAATGCTTATATTTTTACCACAAATATTCAGTAGAGTAGTTCCCCCTTACCTGTGGTTTCACTTCCCACGGTTTCAGTTACCCAAAGTCAATCATGGTCCAGAAGCAGGTGATCTTCTTTCTGATGTATAATGTATAGTCAGAAGATCACCCATAGCCTAGCTCTGCATCATTCGCTGCACTTCATCTCATCATATATGCATTTTATCACCCTCACATCACCACAAGAAGGGTGAGTACAGTCAGATGTTTAGAGAGAGCGTATTCACCTAAACTTCTGTTTTAGTATATTGTTATAATTGTTCTATTTTATTAGTTTGTTGTTAATCTCTCATTGTACCTAATTTATATGTTAAATTTTATCATAGGTATGCATGACTGTATGTATAAGAAAAAACATAGGTACTATCCATGGTTTCAGGCATCCACTCGGGTCCCTGTTGGATAAGGAGGGGGGGAAACTAATGTATGTCACTAAACAACATGAAGCAGTTTTGTTTATCAACATGGAGTTATGATGCATGTATTATTCTACCTTTTCTCCCCCCTTTTACCTACTAGGCTTTAGTGTGTCTATTTTTATTCATTCTAGTTTATCCATTTTAACTGTTACTAGTGTTATGGGTTGAATTATGTACCAATCCTCAGTACCTCACAATGTGAACTTATTTGGGGACAGGGTCTTATAGAGGCAATCAAGTTAAAATCAGTCATGCGGGTAGGCTCTAATCCAATACGAAAGCTGTGCTAATAAAATGGGAAAATGCAGACACAGAGACATACAAGGAAAGAAGATGATGTGAAGAGACATACGAAGGCCGTCTGCAAGCCAAGGAAAGCAACCTGGAAGATCCTTCCCTCATACCCCTCAGAAGGAATCAACCCTGGTAACACCTTGATCTTGGGACTTCTGGCCTCCAGAACTGTGAGAAAATAAATTCCTGTTGTTTAAGTCACCTACTCTTGTGGTAGTTTGTTACAGCAGCCCTAGAAAATACACATAGTATCCCATTGTCTGAACATACTACTTTTTCTTTATACATTCTTCCACTGAAAGACACCTATGGTGTTTCTAGCTCTATACTGTAACACACAATGTTGCAACAAACATTTGGCATACAGATCTTGCTATGCACATTGCAACACTTTCTCTCAGACACATACACAAACATACAGACACAAATCTTGCAGGGGAATTCTGGTATGTTGCTCTTCAACTTTCTAATTATTGCTAAATTGCCCTTCAAAGTATACTCTATCAGCTGTGTATGAGAATAATTTCTTTACCCTACCCAAAATCTGGTAATGACAGACTTTTGCCAATGTAATGTGTGTGAAATTATTGCAGTTTTAATATGCATTACTCTATTAACTGAGTTTAACATCCTTACCATGTTTATTAACCAACGAAGGCTTCTTATATGTACTGCCTACTCATATCCTTTACCCATTTTTTTACTTTGTTGTTTACTATTATTATTCTTATAATGAGTCCTCTTTATACTCTGATACTAATCCTCTGCCAATTATTTGAATTACAAATATTTTCTCCCCATCTGCACTTGTTTTTCTTTTTGTGGTGTTGTTTACAGAAAGCTTTTATTTTAATGTATTCAAATTTATTAGTATTTTCCTTCATGAAAGTGCTTTTGGTGTCTTGTTTTTAAAAAAT
Source organism: Eumetopias jubatus (assembly GCF_037043125.1). Lineage (NCBI taxonomy): Eukaryota > Metazoa > Chordata > Mammalia > Carnivora > Otariidae > Eumetopias > Eumetopias jubatus. The sequence goes on from NW_028274813.1 coordinate 97,011,020, forward strand.
TTTCCTTATCATGAGGTCACAAAGAGATTTATTTTCAGGGTGCCTGGATGGCTCAGTCGGTTAAGCATCTGACTCTTAGCTCAGGTCTCGATCTCAGGGTCGTTGAGTTCAACTCCAGTGTTGGACTCCATGTTCGGAGCAGAGCCTACTTAAAAAAAAGAAAAGAGGGAGAGATTTATTTTCTCATAAATGTTTGCTTCTCACATTTGGTGTTTGAGTTTCCTTGGATTCTGTGTGTGATATATGCATGTTTTTCATACAGATAACTAAAGGCCCAGTGGTTCACCCTTGTAGAGAAGGCTGGTGTCTTGTTTATGTGTTTCCTAAGTCTAGCACTTCTCCTGGTACACATTAGGCAATGCGTGCTCAATAAAATGACGGATGGAGGGAAGAGAAGGGAGAGAAAGAAAGGCGAGGCAGGGATAGCAGTGTGGGAATGAGTATTCAGATCATGGTTCTTGGTGCAAACTTAAGTATCAGAACCATACAAGACAAAGGGTATTAAAAACAGACTCAGGGGGTGGGCTGCAGGAAAATGGGCTTTCCAGAACTCCAGAATGCTGGAGGCAAAGATATTGATCATGTAACTCAGTAACCACTCTGCTTTCTGTCTCCCAGGATAAGAATATGGCCTTGCTGGTGCTGAATTCATTTAAAATCCAGAAAACTATGATGCTTTATAACTATCACTTGATTATTATGTTAAGTCTTTGTAGAATTTTAATGAAAGCCTAGGTATAAAGGGCGAAGATATACCATACACTTGATACAGCAACTCTAGGTAAACTTTTCCTAAAGGTCAGATAGCTGTACACACACAAGAAACCCCAGAGAGATCGAAAAAAATGTTTAAAAGATACGCTGCATTTACTATTACTCAGAATAGTTATTTGACTTCTGTATCCTTAACTACATAATCCAGGAACATACAACAGGTATATGTCAGTCTCTTCCCAGTAATGCCTAACCTTAAGGTCAAATGGAGGCGTAGGGGAGGGCACAATGGAAATAAGGAGAAAGAACAATGGGACCTACAATGACTTCTGCTTCGGTGACCCTCAACAGAAAAATAGCTCCCTAGGGCAAGACTATGATATCTAGCACAGTATAGCTGAGGAAATACATTCCATAAGAGTGAAAGGGTAAGGCTGAGCCTCTTGATGAATGTACACAAAACCACCTATGAAGTATTCTTGCCAAAATATTAAACCATGTCTATGGAACCATATTTACATCTACCTACCAACACACAGGAGAGTAGAGATGAGAAATATGCTAAAAAGCAGCATGAGAATGAAATCAGCAAAACCCAGACCATGGGAAACTCCAGAGGACAAATGATAGTTTCTTCAACAGAAAAAAATAAACTACAAGAAAAATTTTAAAAGAAAACCTGTAGATTAAGAGACAATCAACCAATAGCAAAATTAGGATACCGATCAAAACAAATTACAAAGGAAAAAAACGAGACATGAAAATGAGAGAAACTGTATGCTTGCAGATATTATGGAATTACTATTAACTTTTCTTGGTGGCTTAATCACACAGTTGTATTTATTTGCAGATGATATGATGTCCAGGATTCTCTTCAAAATAACCAATGGAGATTTTACACAACACACACATTTAGCTATGAGACTAGTTGTTGAAGCTATACAATAAGGACATGAGGGTTCACTGTATTTTCTCTGTCTGTATACAACTGAAATTTTTCAAAATAAAAAGTTTTAAAAAGGAGAGTGCTTAGCAGCTCCTTTCCAAAAGAAAAGCACATCATCAACCACGCAGGTCCTACAACTCAGAGACTAGTTTAAGACCTAAAAATCTTCTGGGGCGCGTGCGTGGCTCACTGGTTAAGCGTCTGCCTTTGGCTCAGGTCATGATCCCAGGGTCCTGGGATCAAGCCCCTGCATCGGGCCCCCTGTTCAGCGGGAGGCCTGCTTCTCCCTCTCCCACTCCTCCTGCTTGTATTCCCTTTCTTGCTGTCTCTCTCTCTGTCAGATAAATAAATAAAATCTTTAAAAAAAAAGACCTAAAAATCTTCTGATGTTGATTCAAACTAGGCAGGACTTATACTCTATAAAATACACAGAAAACTAAGAATCACAGATTCATCCACTATATCCAGTGCCTACTGAGTTATTTACAATGTTTCCTAAACAGCCATTCAGTGATACAGAGTATGTTACTAGTATTTGAAAGTTTATACGATGATTCATTTTAGTAAAGTTATTTTCCTTGTTTCACTATTCTCCACATACAGACATCTTTTATTACTGATTGTTGGTTATCCCAAATGCTGAATTTTACTATTAAAATTTGCTCTAAAAGGACTCAAAAATCTGTACTTTGGGGAGGCAGGGTACTGAACAAATTGCATGATTTTCTTTAGTCTCATCAATCTGTGTACTTGCCCTTTTTTTTCAATGCACAGCTTTTCAGATTTATAATAAAAGTTCAAAGTAGTCAAATGATAGTAAAGCATTTGTTCATGTAATACAACCTTTTAAAAGAAACCATTCAAATAAATTTATCCAGTAAGAAACACCTCGGTATATGTAGCAGGAAAAAAAACATGGTTTATGAAAGAAAGAATTCCAATTCTGCCACTACTAGCTATATGCCCTTTACTTAGATGAACTCTTTTTTTCTTGAAGTATAGGACACCTCCTCTAAAGTTTTTTTGTGAAGATTAAACAAGATGATCTATATAAAAGTCATACTGCAGTAATGCACAGGTAACAGATTTTTTTTTTAAGATTTTATTTATTTATTTGAGAGAGAGTATGAGAGGGGAATGAGGGACAGAGAGAGAAGCAGACTTCCCCACGAGCAGGGAGCCCAACGTGGATTTGATCCTGGGACTCCAGAATCATGACCTCAGCTGAAGGCAGACGCTTAACCAACTGAGCCACCCAGGCACCCCAGGTAACAAATTCTTAGTAAGTATTAAATGAAAGTAAATCTAGTCTAACCTTTTCATTTACAGTAAGAAAATGGAGAATCAAAAGGTTAAATGACTTGTGCAAAGTTACACACTGATTTTTATTTGGCCACATTATCTAGTAAAAATGCTCTTATTATACCAGATAATCACACCTCTATTCTACACTGGGATTTTAATGAAGAAGAACAACTGTGTCCCAGTCTCATCATTTTGGAACTTCCTTCTCCAAAAAACATGAAGTATTGCCAGTTACGTGAGCCGGATGAAGGTTTTTGGCTAGCTCCCAAGACATACACTTTTTGCTGGGCTTCAATGCCCTCTAGTGCTGATCTGTAGAGACAGCCTCTGGTTCCAAATACAGGCAAATTTACTTGGTCTATACACCACATAACAATGCCCATGAAAATAATGAAATGAAACATGAGGCACTGAGACCCACCTATAAGGATGGCTCTGTTTTCCTTGGAAGAGGAAATTTTGAAGAGGTTTTACTTTCTTTTCAAAGTTTCAAAATGCTTTTTACACTTTCTGTTCTTGTTTGAATTTGTATAATAAACACATAAAGCTTTAAAAAACAAACTAAAACACGAGGCAGGACAGAATCATGTGGATAACCAGTGAGAATCACTCTTCTTCCCCTACTGCATAGCTTCAAAAAGACTGATACAGCCATGCAGTTTAGTATCTTCTTATGTTACATTATGAGAAAGCTAGGTCAGAAACAAGGCAGATCATTAAAATGAAAAACACGTGGGGATAAACTTAAGTGCCCTCATTTTCTTTGGATGTATCTTAGATGTCACCAATAGGTGACGTGTGTGTAAGTCTTTTTATTTTATTATTTTTTTTAGAGACAGAGCGCAAGCTTGGGGGTTTGGGGAGGGGCAGAGGGAGAGGGAGACAGAGAATCTTAAGCAGGCTCCATGCCCAGTGCGGAGCCCAATGTGGGTCTCAATCCCATGACCCTGAGATCACGACCTGAGCCAAAACCAAGAGTCAGATGCTTAACTGACTGAGCCACCCAGGTGCCCTTGTAAGTCTTTTTAAACTGAAAAGCATTAAGCCAATCTATTATTATCAGATACTTATTAGATTCTTAACTGAGATCCTAAAACAAGGAAACCAAAGTGGGAATGGCTGTAGAAGACCAAAGTTAAAATGAGATTTCTTCTAAGATGGCAGACTCAGGCAATGATGCTCAATACGCAGATCAGAAATTATATTAATGTCTTATATAAACTGCTACAAGAATATTTCTTAAAACTGTAGTTGAAATGACTCTTGCACATACTGCCTTCACTCTTGAGACACAATTTATAACTCTTTTCCAGATTTTATTAGGGTAGCAAAGGGTTCAGTATCCCAATATCTGTTCCAAAAAATGTAACCACCATGTTCAATGTCCTTGTCCTCCATTTAACCCCAAGAATCACAGAACTTTTTGTCATCATGAAAAGGCAAAAAACATGAAAACTAATTTGATAGTTGTTACTAAAATTCTCCCCCCAAAAGCACTGAAAGAACCCAAAGTGGAGAGCCTGATCTAAAAATGTTGCTCCAATATATAAAGCAGAAGGCTATCTAAGGAGATCAAAGAAAACTCAATTTTCAAACAATGGTTTAGAGAGGAAGATACCAAGATGGATACATTTTAAAGGTAGAATAGTTATCAATGGAAATAGGCAAGATAAATTATTAATGATATAGTTAGAAAGATTTAGATTTTTCACCTTTCTCTATGTGCCTAAAGCACAATTCCATGTAGTAGGTCTGGTAGTGATCTCTTAGGATACTTCAAAGAGACTTATGAAATGAAGGATCATGAGATTTTAGGCCAAAAGTTTCCAAAACAAAAACAAATTCTTTCCTGGGCCAGAAAGCTTTATAAAAACTTAAATAATGAGTTTCAGTCTCTGACACCTGTCAGCTCATGGGGAATATGTCTGTCCAAAAGAAATATAATACAGGCCACATAAGTAATCTTAAATTATCTAGTAGTCACATTAAGTAGTAAAAAAAATGATGAAATTAATTTTAATAAAATATTTTATTAATACATCAAAATATTACCACTTCACAATATTACCTACTTCAATATATAATCAATATAAAAATAACTGAAATATTTTAGATCATTTTTTCATATTAAGTCTTTGCAATCCAGTATGTAATTAATACTTAACACATTTCAGTATGATTTAGCCCCATTTCAAGTGCTCAACAGCCACACGTAGCTAGTGGCTACCGTACTGGGCAGCGTAGGTCTATGGCACAGTACATCTCATGGGCTATATTTAAAGGAATGTAAGAAAAATTTGATGACTCCTTCAGAGGTGAGGATGCAGAGACAAAACAGGTTGTTACTCTTTAATTATGGGACTTTCTCATTAAAAAGTATGTATAAAAATGCAAATTTCTTAGACTGCCTTCAATCATGATACATGCAGAATAATTCCTTTCTAGATTTTATTAGAGCAGTAATCAGTATTCCAGTATCTGTCTTCCAAAAAAGGAAGTGATTGATTCAATACCCAATTGCCCTTAAAACCAAGAATCACAGCCACAGATGATAAAGCATTTATATTTTACAATCAGTAACACAACACAGGCAGAAGACAGGTGTCCAAGTGTCAAATATAAAAGGAGTACAAAAATGTTAGAAGCCAGCCTTATAACCATCCGGAACAGAGAACTGCAAGGTGACTATATGCTAGTGACATATTAGCAATATTCTAGGGTTGTATTTTGTGAGGACTGTTCCTCCCAATATGAATAGGTACCCCGTGGAAAAAGTGGCCAATATGCAAGTCAACTTAGGAATTGCTGAATTAAACAATATTAAACATACTCTACATTCCTCCATCCCCATATACCTGACTGTTCAAGGATCTTAATATGCCAATTAGTAGTGTCCATTTGAGAGGGGTTTAAAAAGAGGGCTGGAATAACAGCATCTCCCAACTAATTTGGTGAAGAAACTTTATTTTCATGGATTGTGAGGAACAAGTATCCCAAATGGGAAAATGATGATCTAGAAGCACAGGTAACACTCCTCCCACAAGCCCGAGGAGAATCAATGGTACCCAGGCTACTGGTAAGGTCTAAGCTGGCTCTGAGGGTCTAGTTCCTGACAATATTCTAATGGAAGCTCTGAGGACTAAATTATCAGGAAAACCATTTTTTATTTGGTCAAGTAAAAAAGGCAATGATCTATATTATTCTATCTGTAGAGCTATTATACTCACCCCTCATTCCTTCATTCAAGTAATATTGGCCGTGAAATACAAGAATAATTTAATTAAAATCCTACCCAAAAAAAAACCTCATTTTGGTCTTATTTTCCTACAGACCAAAAAACAAAATTTATGTAATCAAATGGGAGAGTCAAAAACTCACCCAATTGATTCTAAAGCTGCTGCAGTTAAAACTAGACATTTGCTGTTCACAAAGTTTAAAGAAGTAACCAAGCAACCAGAATAACTAATGTATACAGAAACATCTAAAATAACCACATTATCTAGAACCAAAGGGATCTAAAATACATATAAGGGTGCCAATTAAGACAATAAAAGCAAAAAGAGAGTTATTTCCCCTAAGGAGGGGATTTTCTCTATGACTTGTGGAAGGTGTCACAGGCAAAACAAAGAACACACTCCAAAAAATACTGTGATTTCTCCAAATCCCTAATCTGGATTACATGCTCCCCTACAGGATCAAAGGAGAGAAAACACAAAATGAAGGGAACACTCAAGGTAGAGAGTTTTTTGTTTTTCATTTTTTTACAAGTCTTTATTATTAATTCTGCCCCAAATCTACAAGGTATTTAAAACATAACATATATGGCCCATCTTTACTTTTTATTATTATTTAAGTGGTCTTTGACTCTATAATCCTATATAGAAAAGATCTGTCCAATAGGCAGGAGGAGACATTTAATTTTTGCCAAGTCTGGTGGGTATGAAATGGTTGTCATGATTTGCCTTTCTCTGAAAACTAACAAGTCTGAGCACGTTTTAGTGTTTTTTTCTTAAAGGTATCCTTTTAACGAAATGCCTGATTATAGTTTTTACTCAAATTTCTGTTTGCTTCTCTGCAATCTGTAAGACTTCTTTATATATTTCGAATACTAATCTTTCAGCTGTGTCGCAACTATCTTCTCTTAGTGTGTGACTTATGCTTTCACTTTCATTATGCTGACACAAGACAAACTAAACTTTAGAATTAAATATAAATTCTCAGAAATGCTAGAGAATTCTAGCAAACACTTAAGAACACCAATTCTACAAAATCTTTTCCAGAAAATAGAAGAGGAAAAACTTCCCAATTCATTCTATGAAGCTAATGTTACCATCATATTGCCAGTAACAGACACAGGAACAATGGAACACAACAGAGCACCTAGAAACAGACACATTCAAGTATGTTCAACTGACTTTTGACAAAGATACAAAAGCAACTCAATGGAGGACAGATTTTCAACAAATAGTGCTAGAGCAACTGAATGTTCATAGGTTAAAAAATGAGATACCACCTCATCACCAACAGGATGAATTAAAAAAACAAAGTAACAAGTGTTGACAAGGATATGGAGAAATTGGAACTCTATGCCATAAATACTGTAGTCATAATTAGTCTTGGTATTTGAGATTGCAAGTGCTTAACTCTGTCCTTCAGGAGCATCTTGACTATTAGAGCCCATTTTCTATCTATAAAAAGCTTAAGATCTGATTATGTGGTTTTATGGAAAACACTGTTTTGGTTAAAATTGCACTGAATCTGTAGACTTCCTTGGTAAGACATGAAAAAATTTTAATGGTAGTCGTACATTTTTCCATTTATTTAGGTCTAAATTATTTAAAAATCTTTCAATAAGGTTTTATAATCTTCTAAAATTTCAACTTAGATTTACAAGAACCTATTTATTTGTTACTGTATGTTTTTAAATTATATATTTTTATGTAAAAATTTTATTGTATATACAAATGCAAATGACTTTTGCTAGACTATTAATAATTTCAATTTTTATGTAGATTGAGTCTTCCACATAGGTTAACCTAAGATAATTTTGTTTCTTCTAATTATTCCTTCCTTTTATTTCTGAATGTGCTAAGACTCTGTATAATATGGGTAAGAGTGATAATAAGCACCCATACACTGTTTCTAATTTTCAAAAGAGTGCTAAACTATACAAATAAAAGAAAGGACAAGAACTATATGATCCTCTCAAGAGATGCAGAAAAAGCATTTGAGAAAGTACAGTATCCTTTCTTGATAAAAACTCTTCACAGTGTAGGGATAGAGGGTACACACCTCCATATCATAAAAGCCATCTATGAAAAACACACAGCGAATATCATTCTCAATGGGGAAAAACTGAGAGCCTTTCCCCTAAGGTCAGGAACATGGCAGGGATGTCCACTATCACCACTGCTGTTCATATAGTACTAGAAGTCCTAGCCTCAGCAATCAGACAATTAAAAGAAATAAAAGGCACCCGAATCCACAAAGAAGTCAAACTCACTCTTTGCAGATGACATGATATTCTATGTGGAAAACCCAAAGACTCCACCCCAAAATTGCTAGAACTCATACAGGAATTCAGGAAAGTGGCAGGATATAAAATCAATGCACAGAAATTAGTTGTATTTCTATACACCAACAATGAGACAGAAGAAAATTAGGGAGTCGATCCTATTTATAACTGCACCTAATACCATAAGATACCTAGGAATAAACCTAACCAAAGAGGAAAAGGATTTGTACTCAGAAAACTATAAAACACTCATGAAAGAAATTGAGGAAGACACAAAGAAATGGAAAAATATTCCATACTCATGGATTGGAAGAACAAATATTGTTAAAATGTCTATCCTACCTAGAGCAACCTATACATTCAATGCAATCCCTATCAAATACCATCAATTTTTTTCAAAGAAATGGAACAAATAATCCTAAAATTTGTATGGAACCAGAAAAGACCCCAAATACCCAAAGGAATGTTGAAAAAGAAAACGAAAGCTGGTGGCATCACAATTCTGGACTTCAGGCTCTATTACAAAGCTGTAATCATCAAGACAGTATGGTACTGGTACAAAAACAGACACACAGATCAAGGGAACAGGATAGAGAACCCAGAAATGGACCCTCAACTCTATGGTCAACTAATGTTCAACAAAGGAGGAAAGATGTCCAATAGAAAAAAGACAGTCTCTTCAACACATGGTGTTGGGAAAATTGGACAGCCACATGCAAAAGAATGAAACTGGACCATTTTTCTTACACCATACACAAAAATAGACTCAAAATGGATGAAAGACCTAAATGTGAGACAGGAATCCCATCAAAATCCTTGAGATGAACACAGGCAGCAACCTCTTCGACCTCAGCCGCAGCAACTTCTTGCTAGACATGTCTCCAGAGGCAAGGGAAACAAAGGCAAAAATGAACCATTGGGACTTCATCAAGATAAAAAGCTTTTGCACAGCAAAGGAAATAGTCAACAAAACCAAAAAACAACGGGAGAAGATATTTGCAAATGACATATCAGATAAAGGGCTACTAACCAAAATCCAGAAAGAACTTATCAAACTCCACACCCAAAGAACAAATAATCCAATCAAGAAATGGCCGGAAGACACGAACAGACATTTCTCCAAAGACATCCAAATGGCCAACAGACACATGAAAAAATGTTCAACATCACTCTGCATCAGGGAAATACAAATCAAAACCACAATGAGATACCACCTCACATCAGTCAGAATGGCTAAAATTAACAAGTCACGAAATGACAGATGTTGACGAGGATGCAGAGAAAGAACCCTCCTACACTGTTGGTGGGAATGCAAGCTGGTGCAGCCACTCTGGAAAACAGTATGGAGGTTCCTCAAAAAGTTGAAAATAGAGCTACCCTACGACCCAGCAATTGTACTACTGGGTATTTACCCCAAAGATACAAATGTAGTGATCCGTAGGGGCACCTGCACCCCAATGTTTATAGCAGCAATGTCCACAACAGCCAAACTATAGAAAGAGCCCAGATGCCCATTGACAGATGAATGGATAGAGAAGATGTGACACACACACACTGGAATATTACTTAGCCATCAGAAAAATGAAATCTTGCCATTTGCAATGACATGGATGGAACTAGAGGGTATTATGCTAAGTGAATAGGTCAATCAGAAAAAGACAATTATCATATGATTTCACTCATATGTGTAATTTAAGAAACAAGGCAGCAGATCATAGGGAAGAGGAAAAAATGAAACAAGATGAACCCAGAGAGGGAGACAAACCATGTAAGACTCTTAATTTTAGGAAACAAAGTGAGGGTTGCTAGAGTGGAGGGGGGGTGAATGGGATAATTGGTGATGGACACTGGGGAGGGTATGTGTTGTAATGAGCACTGGGTATTATATAAGACTGATGAATTACAGACCTGTACCCTGAAACAAGTAATACATTATATGTTAATTAACTGAATTTAAATTAAAAAGGGGGGGTGTTTTAGATCTTTTTTACTAAAGATCCAGTATGTTTTCTGTGGTTTCTCTGTAGACACTGTGTATCAATTAAGGAAGTTCTATTCTTAGCTTGCTAGGAGTTTTGTCACAAACAGATAATTGAATTTTTTTTTTTTAAGATTTTATTTATTTATTTGACAGTGAGAGAGGGAACACAAGCAAGGGGAGTGGGAGAGGGAGAAGCAGGCTTCCCGCCGAGCAGGGAGCCCAATGGGGCTCGATCCCAGGACCCTGGGATCATGACCCAAGCCAAAGGCAGACACTTAACTGAGCCACCCAGGCGCCCCTTGAATGTTATTATTAAATTAAATTCTTTTCCTACATCAGTTCAGATAATCCAATAACTTGTCTTCCTTCATCTGTTAAAGTGATTCATTATATGAACAGATTTTCTAAAGGACTAACTTTGCACTCTAATACATTTAAGCTGGCTAAGATGTATTCTTTTTTATACATCTTTGGCTTCGATTTTCTATTTTTGTTGTGGACTTTCTGTTCCTATGCTTGAGTGGGATAGTAAAATTAAAGGTCATTTTTATATTCTCTCTGTTTAGGTGCCAAGATTATACTGGCCTCATAAAATGAGCAAGAATGTATATTAGTTATTGCTGTGTAATAAACTGCCCCAAAACTGTAGTGGTTCAAACCAACGAACATTTATTATCTAAACGCTTCTGTGTGTCAGGAACTTGGGAGTGGTTTAGCCGGGTGGGTTCTCAGGGTTTCTCATTAGGTTTCAGTCAGGATGTCAGCAGGGGCTGCAGAATCCACTTCCAAGATGGCCCACTCACATGCTGTTGGGAGGAGGCCTCAGTGTCTCACCACATAAGTATCTCCATAGGCTTGAGTGTTCTCATGATAAGTAACTGGTTTCTCCAAGAACAAGTAAACCAACAGAAAGAGTGAGGAAGAAGCTGCAGTGCCTTTTATGAACTATTTGCTTAAGTCCCACCCTTCATTTTTTTGTTACTGCTGTTAGAATTGCATCATTAGGTCCAGCCCACCCTCAAGATGAGGGAATTAGGCTTCCACCTCTTGGAGGGAAGAGTATGAAGAGCTAAAAAATATTTTATAAAGATAGTAGAGTAGTCCCTCTTTTTCTAATTTGTAAATTTGTATGAGATTTTCCTTGAATATTGGGGTAGATTTCACTTATAAAATTATTGGGACTTGGTATTTTATTTGCAGGTAGTTTTTAAAGAACCCATTAAACTTCCTTAGTGCTTAAAGGGCAATCAGGTTTTCTATTATTGAAGTAATTTAAAGTTCTCTTGGCATTTATCCATTGCATTCCATTTTTATAATATACGGACATCAAGGTTGCTTACAAATTCCCTTGTTTTCATCTCTGCTGCTTCACAGTTATGTCTCATTTTTCATTCCTAATATTATTTACATCTACTTTTTTCTTGATCTGTCATTCCTGAGTCTTGACCATTTAACAAGTTTTTTCAAAGAAACCAACTTAGATGTTGGTGATCCTATCATATCTCAGTTTTCTATTCTTTTCCTTTATTACTTCCTTCTATTTTCTTTAACTCTTAATTTTTCATCTTAAATTGAAAGCTTATTAGCTCATTAATTTTTTATTTTTCTTTTTTCCTAGTGCAAACCAGTAAATCTACAAATTTCTCTGTCAAGTGCCAATTTGTTGCATCTATAAATTCTGACAGTAAATCTTTTCATTAGCATCCAATTTCTCAGCATTTTCTAATTTTCATCATGATTTCTTTTTTGAAGGTTATTTATTTACTTATTTTTAAAGATTTTATTTTTAGTAATCTCTACACCCAAAGTGGGGCTCAAACTTACGGCCCCAAGATCATGAGTCATACGCTCTACCAACTGAGCCTGCCAGGAGCTCCTGAAGGTATTCTAAAAATTGCCAAATGCATGCAAATATTCTCCAACTTTTTATTATTAAAACAGTTTTTAAAGCAAAGAAAATTTAAAGAGAACTGTACACACTTAACCTAGATTCAACATTTGCCAATTTATTTTCTCTTTATATAGCATAAAGTATACACACACACGCATATACTATGACGTGTATTCTGCTGTGCCAAGTAAGTTGTAGACATTTGATCCCTAAATAGTTTGAGACATGCATTTCCCATGAAAAGGCAAAATCTAAACAACCACAATTCCATTATGTCACCTAAGAAAATTAACAATTTCACAATATAGCACAGTCCACATTCACATTTTCCCTAATTTTCACAAGAATGTCTAATACAGCTTTTACCTCAGAAGCAGATCATTCCAAGTTCGTGCATTTTTTTTTTAAGATTTTATTCATTTATTTGTCAGAGAGAGAGAGCACAAGCAGGGGGAGTGGCAGACAGAGGGAGTAAGGAGCCCAAAGTGGGACTCAATCCCAGGATCCAGGGATCATGACCTGAGCCAAAGGTAGATGCTGAACTGACTGAGCCACCCAGATGTCCTGACAGGCTCATGCATTCTAAGTGGCTTTTGTCTAGAACAGTCCTTCCACCTTTTTTCCCCCTATGATATCCCCTTTTTGGAGTCCAGTACAGTTGACTTAAGAATCTCACGTAATCTGGGATTTGTGTGATTGCTTCCTCTTGATGTCATAAGTGAATGCATGGACTATTTATTCCAAAGCAAATGCTTTATCTTTTCCACTAAGCATTTTAAGTCAATGTCCATGTAACTTGAGCACTAGTTGTCTGACTACACATTAAGTGAACTCCATGATATGTAAGATTTGATTTATAACTTTAACACAAATTTAATGATATGTAAATCTGTTTTTTATGGCAATGTATTCAAGCACAAATGCTAAATATCTCATGTAAAGGATAGTAATCAATATTCTTTTACTCAACCAAACCAACTTGTCAGTTTTCTTTCATTTTTATTATTTCTCCAGTAGTGAGACAGCACAGATATTTATTACATATAAGCAACAGCATAAGAGTTTAACCCTTACATTCAATTATTCACATATTAAGAGATCCAATATTCCTTGTTTCTCCTGCCTTCCTCCCTTGTACAGTTATGACTGAGACTTAATCCTATCTTTCCTTTAAGAGAGGAGTCCTAAGGAATCCTTCAATGATTCACTGACTATTGACTATTCCACATTATTCATTTCTTAGCCCATTTGGAAAGCCAGAGATGAGGCAATACATTGCTAGGCTGATAACCTGAGAGACTGGAAAAAAACAGTAAGCCTGGTTTATGGACCTATAGCATCTCGGCCTCTAGAGGTGAGGATGACAAAGTACAGTTATTCTTTAATGGAGAAGGAAGTAGAGACCCAACTTTAACAGCATGTGCAGTGAGCAACAAGAAGGCTCCAATCACCTCCATCCAAAACACAGCAAAAAAATACTAAAACAAAATACTGAATCTCTTCCAGATAATAATGCTGTTGTGTACTGAGTGCCAATACATAGTACTTCATATACACTGCTTATAAAATGAGGTACAAAGAAATACAAATCCAGAAGAGGACTCAACATTTAAATATAGATTTGTTTTACTATAAGCTTATGTCCTATTTACCAATACCAGATAACAGAAAGAACTGTACAATTAAGAGAATTAATGTACATCAAAACAGTGAATAAACAAATGTAAATGAGTGAAAGAATTCAGTTCAGATTAAAAAAAATTAGTGAGCAAAATGTACCCTTTCTGAAGTTTATTATAAAAAGCTAAAATACAGTAATTCCACAGCTACTAACTGGCAGGCCTACAATATTTGCTTTTATTTCTTCCTTTAATCAGCTCTTGTGTCTTGTATATTGAAGCTCCAATATATGGTACAAATACATATTTGGGATTTTATGTCTTTTTGATGAACTGGCTCTTTTATTATCATGAAATGTTTCCCTTTATCACTGGTAATACCCTTTGTCTTGAAGACTACTTTGCCTGATACTATTAAAAGTACTCCAGCTTTTTTATGATCAGTATTTGTGTACTATGTCTTAAAAATCTTGCATTTTTATCCAGTCTGAAAAATCTCTGATTTGTAACTTGTAGTGTTCAGTCCATTTACATTTAAGGTAAATATTAATATGGCTGGATTTGCTTCATCTGGTATTTTTTAGTATTCCACTTTATTGTTTCTATTGGCTTTTTAGCCATACCATTTTGTTTAGTGATTGCTTTAGGGATTTGCAATAGAGATCCTTAATCTGTAACTGTCTACTTTCAGTTAATATCATATCTTTTCATCTTGCAACAATGCAATTCGATCTACCTTCTTACTATCCTGTGTTATTGTGCCATATTTTTTACTTGTACATATTATAAACCCACAATACATTAACATTTTTTCAGAGGCAACTTTTTACATTGTTTTTATAAAAAATAAGAAAAAAATGTCATTTATATTTACCTATATGAAGACCAATTCTGGCTCTCCTCATTCCTTTATTTAGAGCTGAGTTTCCAACTAGCCTGCTTCTTTTAGTCTGAGGAACTTACTTCAGTATTATTTGTAGTAGAGTCTGATGGTGAGAGGTTCCCTTAGCTTTTGCTCAAATAAAAATGTATTTATTGGGGTGCCTAGGTGGCTCAGTCATTAAGCGTCTGCCTTCGGCTCGGGTCATGATCCCGGGGTCCTGGGGTCAAGCCCCACGTTGGGCTCCCTGCATCAGGTTCCCTGCTCGGCGGGAGGCCTGCTTCTCCCTCTCCCATTCCCCGTGTTCCTGCTCTCGCTGTCTCTCTGTCAAATAAATAAAATCTTAAAAAAAAAAGTATTTATTTTGCCTCCATTGCTGAGAGATATTTTTGATGAATTTATAATTTCAGGTTGATAGCTTTTTTCTTTCAGCATTGAAAAAAAGATACTTCACTGTCTTCTAGTCTCTATTATTTCTAATGAAAAATAAGTGTTCATTCCTATTACTGTTCCCTTATGCACGATACAATGTGTCTTTTTCCCCCCTCTAGCTGCTTATAAAATGTTCTCTTTATGTTTGGTTTTCAGCAATTTGACTTGATGTGTTAGTATGGTTTTGTTTATTGTGCTTGGAGTTTGTGGACCTCCACAGGTCTGTGAAATTTATTGCCCAAATTTTAATCAAATTTGGAAATCTTTCATCTATCATATCTTTAAATATTTTCTTGCTACAATCCCTCTTCTCTTTCCCAGACTCAATTTATACATATGTTCTACCATTCAATATTGGCAGGTATCTCTGAGGCTTGTTCTTTTTTTTTTTTTCTGTCTGGGTTCAGTTTACTGAAGTTTTCTTCCGGCAGTTTCCCATTTGCCATTAAACGTATCCTGTGAATTTTTCATTTCAGGTATTGAATTTTTCTGTTCTAGATTTTCCACCTGATTTTTATTTTATTTCCATTTTTTTTAAAGATGTATTTATTTGAGAGAACGAGAGTGAAAGTGAGTGGGGGTGGGGGGGCAGAGAGAAAGAGAGAATCTCAAGCAGACTCCCCACTGAGCACAGAGCCCTGGGCTTGTCCCCACAACCCTAAGATCAAGACCTGAACTGAAACCAAGAGTCGGACGCTTAACCCAAACTCTCCTAGATTTCCATTTCTATTTAGTTTCCCTATCTGGGCATGGATCATGCCCATCTTTTCCTTTAAATACTTAAACCTATTTACCAGAAACAATTTAAAATATAGGCCAACTCTGTCCACATCTTTGTCCTTTGACTCTGTTCCTATTGTTTTTTTCCTTGAGATGAGTTGCATTTTCCCACTTCTTCATATGTCTAGTAATTTTTTATATACCTGGAAATTGTTGATACTATGTTGAATGTTTGGAGTTCCTTCAAAGTGTGTTCTGGCATGAAGTTAATTCATGGACAGCTCAACCTGATACTTTTGAGGGTTGGTTTTAGACTGTTAGAATGTGTCTAAAATAGCTCCTACTCTATGGATAGAGTAACCTTAGTTCTAAAGTGTAAGACTTTCTGGGGTCTCAACTGATGCCCAAGGAGCTCAACTAGCTCCTTCCAATTTGGCCAAAATTGTGTGACCTCTAGAATCTCAAGGATTTACAGGCCCCAGTAGTTAGTTGTTCTCTGAAAAGAGAGCTGCCATGCATATGTGGAGTTCAGTACTCAGCTGAAGAATCCAAGGACCCTGTGGAGATTTCTGAAGCTCCTTCTCTAAACAGTTCCCTCCTTAACAGTACCCAGCCTCACAAATTCCAGATGCTTCGGCAGCCATGCACTCCAATCACTGTTTTCTCCACTGCATTAAAGCTCTGGTCTCTGGGCTCTCCTCCTGAGCTGCAATTTGGAAAGCCAGCGTGAGCTTATCTCTTGGGTTTTCCTTCTCTCAAGGATCACTGCCCTGTGCTTTGCTATCTAATGCTCAGAAAACCTCAATTGCTATATGTGTTTTATTCAGTTTTATGGTTGATTATGGAGAGAGGATAAGTTCAATATCCATTACTCCATTATGGCATGGCCTGGAAGTTAAGATGTATCAAAATTAATTTTTAAGTACTTTTTAAGATTATTTTAACATATACTCATCAAAAAAATTTGAGAAATATAAAAATGGAAAAAAAAAAAACCAAGACCATATCCAACAAAGAACTTCTACTAAATTCTGGTGCATTTTCTCCTACTTACATTCATATGTTTGTACATATATATATGTGTATAAGATCTTTTTAAAATTAGGGTGAAACTAGTTTTTTATTTTGCCTTTTCCATTTAACACTGCATGGTGGGCATTTTCCCAAGTCATTATACATTAACTGACATCAGACTCTTTTTATGGCTATATAATAAAATATTGATAGTAATTTAAAAATAGTAATAAGCATTCTCTTATTGTTGAACAAATTTGGTCCCACCATTATAAATGAAGGCTTTGTCTTCAAACATCCACATGACTCACTCTATAATTCAGGTCTTTATTCAAATATTACCTTGGTAAAGGTTCCCTGAGCAACCTACTTAAAACTGTAATCCTCTTCCTGATATACAACTAACTCCCTCTTTTCCTGCTTTGCTTTTCTTCTGAGAATTTACCATTATGTCACATAGTATATTCATTTTTAATTTATTGCATATTATGTCTCCCTCCAATACACAGGCTTTATGAAAACAGATCTTAACTAATTTGTTTACTGCTACAACCCCAGAGTTCTAAAAGAATACTTGCCTAATATTAGGTACTTAATATTAGTTGAATAAATGAATAATTATAATGAATATTAAGGAAAATGAAACTATACACTATGATTTAAGTGAGGCAAAAACAAAAAATTACAGGAAAAAAGAAAAGAAACATGTTTCATACAGATGGTGGAAATAAGTTATTTTGTTTTTTTACATTTTCTATAATGAATATCTTTGTCTTTTACGATGTAAAAAATAAATCTTCCTTTTAAGAAGATGGCGCATTAAGATTATACATCAAATAAGATATGCATATGGGTAAAAATGGACTAAAACATCTTTCTACTAGTTAATCAAATCATTATTTAAAATCAACATAAGACTATAAATATTTGCTAACATAGCACTGTGGGAGATACAAAGATGAATAAGACATAGCTGCTGCCCATCAGGGGCTCAACATCTACTGGGAGAGACACACAGTAGAAAATACGACTATGATAAATGCTATACTGGGAGTACAAGATAAAATGGGGTGAAAAACAGTGGAGAGAACATGGTAAACTGGGGTGACCTAATTATGGTCTTAAAATCTGTCTCTGAATAAATAAATAGCATTTCTGCTAAAGGGTAAAGCCAAAGCCAAGGAAAAGAGATGGAAGGCTATACAGCAGACCTTTAAGAGAATATCAAATACTCCAAAATACTTATCAGACAATGGGTGCAAAGCAAGGATATCCTTCATGAACGGGTAAATAACCTAAATATGTGATACAGCTGGACCTAATACAAATAAAATGTAGTGGGCCACGTAGTAAAATGGAACAAGTTGAAGGCATTCACATCATAGTTTTTGTAAAATTTTGTAAACAGCACTGTGCTAGTCCATGGGAGAGGAACTGTGTATGAGAAAGGAGGGCAGAGAAGATAAGCTGGGAAGTCCAGCTAGAAGTGAATTAGGAAGTGTTTAGACTTACTCTGTAAGCAATTTTAAAAGAAATATTTTTAAAAGCAAGTTGCTTATTTCAGAAAACCACATAAAATTTTTGAAAATCACCCATATTACCAATCCCAACATTATGGAAAGGCAAGATTTTGGTGTGTTTTTATTCCATTCTCTTTTTCTATAATTAGAGTTGTGTATATGTGTGTGTGTGTCTGGCTGTGTGGAATTGTGTGACTATACTGTGATTTTTTTTTCTCTCATATTCTATCAAAAGTATTCATGTAATGACAAGCTCTCTTTAAAAATTTTTAATGGCAGCATAATCATAAAAACTTTATTCTGTTCTGATTTGTCTTTTAATTTGGACTAAAGTGTTTGTTTTTCATTTTAAGTAGTAAAAACTTTTTGTTTTGAGATGTTTTCTACTACTTCTAGCAGAAAAAAATATTCCACTCCATCATAAGTTCATTTCTAGTTTGTTCTAGTTCTCTTTTTTAAAATCATCCCAATTGTTCTGATGACCTGCTATTGAGGTGAGGCTCTAAATTTATTCCTTCTGTCCTCCAAACAGCTAAGCAATTGCACTAATACCATTTCTTAAATAATCCTCCTGCTGGTTTGTGATGACCCTTGTATCATATATTTGTAAAATTAAAATTAATAGACATGTATTAATATATTAAATGTATTATATATAAATAACATATACATTAATATACATATAAAATTAAAATACAACTTGATTATGATTCTAAGTTTTAAAAAAGAACATGGGGATGCCTGGTGGGCTTAGTCGGTTATGCAACTGCCTTCAGCTGCTGTCATGATCCCAGGGTCCTGGGATCAAGCCCCACATCAGGCTCTCTGCTCAGTCGGGAGCCTGCTTCTCCCTCTGCCTGCCGCTCCCCCTGCTTGTACATGCACGTGTTCACTCTCTGACAAATAAATAAAATAAAATCTTAAAAAAAAAAGAACATGAAAGACAGTAACAAACAAGAGTTCATCATTAAAGATTACCGAATGTTCACACTTCTGTATTTGGAAATCAAGGGATGAGCTATAATCCAAAACAGCCAAAATGCACATGTCCAAAATATAAAGTTTTGTTTTGTTTTTAATCTCCCACAATCACTCCAAAGCCCATTCATTTCTTTAAGTCATCACAAAGATAAAACACATGTAATCTCAGCTATATAATCAAGTAACACAATGTAGCACTGATATCCCAAAACAATTTCCTATAAAACTGACTTGTCTGGCTGAATTTTTATTATAGTCCTTCACAGTTCATTGTCTTCAGCCAGGAGAAGAGTTTTCTAAGCAACATCTAAGTTGTTCATACTGCACTGTCAATGCTGGAATACGCATTCCAACTTACTTAAAAAAAACAAAAACATGATTTTAAACAACGATGGAGAACTTATTCTATTATTTACATAAAGCAAGATATAAGTTTGTACTTCTATCCAAATACGTTGAAACTTTAGAGTATTTGTTACATTTTACATCTCACTTCAGGAGTTAGGAATCCCAAAGTGTCCTTTTAGCTTCATTCCTCTCCGTCTTGAACTGGTTGGAATTATATCTGGAGACCAAAGCAAGCAAGCAATCAGCCTAGCACAACCCTTTCCTTCTGTTAAACTTGACTGCTGACTCACACCTTCCCTACAGTATGTTATTAAATGATTTTTACGTAATCTTTTTCATAGCAAAGGCTCATTACATCTTTTCTTAAACAACCTCATTAGGCTTTCAAATAACCTGATAAGTATAGAGCTGACAACTTCTAAGATTTCAAATGTAAGAAAAGCAGAGATAAAATTTTAACTACACAGGTAAATTTTTTTCTTTTGTATTGGGGAGAGGAAGATGGGAGACAGAGAAGAAGGTAAAAGGTGGAAAGGATAAGAACAAGAGAAAACAACAGAAAAAAAGTGTTGGAGAAAAAATTCAGGGAGACAAAACCAGGAGATTGTGAATTATCTGCTATAAACACCTTGTACTCTATTAACCTGAGCGCTGTGAGGAAATACTTCTCTTCACAATTTACTTATGTCTTGTTTTAAACTAGATGATCCACATTGAATACAAGTTTATAGAAGTAGATGTAACAGACTAATGCAGAGAGTCTACCTAGAGTAATGACTCGAAGAAGAGGTAAGAAAGTGGTGATTAACTATAAAGATTAAGAGGAAGTACAGGTGTAGGCATCCAGCATTAGTTATCCAGAGGGAAGTCACCTAGGGAAGGACAGAAAGCAAGGAATAGCTTTAGGATCACAAACTGATGCTACATGCCTACTTCAGAGGCAGAACTGGAGAAAAAAAGACAAAGGTTGATGAAAGGAACTGAGAAAACTGGGACTTAAATGGGCTAGAAGCAAAGACAGAATAAGAATGTAATAGAAAACTATAAATACTTACAGACTTTGTTAAGATGTGCCATTTAATACAACAAAAGTAGGACCCTGATATAATATATGCACTAGTATTCAAGGTATTCAAAGTTTTCCTCATTGTGATAACATATATATAATATATATAATGTTAAATACATAAATAGTTTTGCATATACTGTATGTCCCTCCAGAAATGAAGAGCGTAAAAACAAAACTGTGGCCCTGAAGAAAAGTGGCACCCAACACGGGGATGGGAGTAGAAGTGGTAAGCCACCAACCAAAGAACACAAGGGAGCTTTCTTTCCGTCTGGAGGTTCTTCATATCCGTTTTTATGTAGGAGAAACTTTTTGGAGTTCTCTGGGTTTTGTTTTTTAAAAACTTCAAAAATCCCCTAGGAGCAAGAACTAGTGAATAAGAACTCTCCAAGAAAACAAAAGTGCTCAGAGAGATTTTCTAAAGAACTGAGATGGACATAAACACGTTAAGTATTTAGGGGCGCCTGGGTGGCTCAGTTGGTTAAGCGTCTGCCTTCGGCTCAGGTCATGATCCCAGGGTCCTGGGATCGAGTCCAACATTGGGCTCCCTGCTCAGCGGGGAGCCTGCTTCTCCCTCTCCCTTTGCAGCTCCCCCTCCTTGGGCTCTCTCTCGCAAATAAATAAATAAAATAAAATAAAATAAAGTAAGCATTAAGTTAATATTGAATTCTCTGGAAGTAGCCTTCAAGAAAGAAATCACATCACCCAAAATTAAGCCTTAACAATCACAGCTAAATGCACAGGTTGTCAATATTACAGACCTTCCCCATGCTTTATTTTCAACAAGAAGTCAGGCTATACTAATATGGTATGTCATAATTTCCAGAGGTTAAAAATAAAGAAGTATGGCAGCGACACCACAAAGCTGTTTTTCTCCTCCCCTATGCCACCAATGAAAAATTATAAAGAATTTTAACAAATCTCTAGTAAGCGCACTGAACACTTCTTTTCAATAAATAAGTATACAACATACACCAGTAAAACCCACCACACTGGGAGAAAAGGATTTAGGGTACTTTCAGAAAAATGTTTCATACTTCAAGCTAAAAAGAACCCAACAATTTGAGGTTATACATACTAATTTAAATCCTGATATTTCTCTTTGGTAATGCTGTCTACTTTAACAAATTACACATTCAAAAAGGTCATCTGTAAACACAAAATTTATAATAAAGCTATCTTTTTATACTGTTGAAAATGGTGTATAGAGATAAGATTTTTACTTGTAAAAATTATAATAAAGTTTGGGGGCGCCTGAGTGGCTTAGTCAGTTGAGCGTCTGCCTTTGGCTCAGGTCATGATCCCAGAGTCCTGGGATGGAGCCCTGCATGAGGCTCCTTGCGCAGCGGGGAGCCTGCTTCTCCCTCTCCCTGCTGCTCCCCCTGGTTGTGCACACGTTCTCTCTGTCAAATAAATAAATAAAAATCTTTAAAAAAATACTAAAGTTTGCTATTTTTATTTAAAACTTACTAAGTAACTTATAACTTAAACACTACAGGAGGGAGTAGACAGTGTTACATGGGAGGAAGAATAGTAGGAAAAACTGCACCAGACCTGCAACTGACATCTAAAAGAAGTTTGGTAGTTACTGAGTTAGCTCATGCATTCATGCATACATTCATTCTGCACTAGGGAAATATCTCTAAGTGAGAGATACACAATTCCTATCTTTGTGGTGCTGATATTCCAACAAAGGAGACTATAAATTTATACAATTATTTTATTAAAATTGTAATGTACAGTAACAAGAATTAGAACCTAGGGGGAGAGTGACTAAGTTTACCTAACTATGGTAAAGATTCAGGAGACTTTTAGGTCATTTATTCCAAATTCCTGGTGTTTCATTACATTCCAATAGACATATTATGAACATTTAATCTCTTTGATGGCAAATCTTTCAAATTTTAGTAACAGCACCTATGATACTGTACTTAATATACAAGTATGTCCCTCTAATCAAAGAGCCTAATATGTTACATAATTTTTTTATTTATCATAGCTCTACTTAAAATGGTAACTGTTACATTTATGATTACAAAAGTACTCTTTAAAATCTTTTGGAAAACAGAGAAAAGTATAAAGAAAATGAAATCACTCGTAGCTAACCGCAACACCCCGGGACCACCACTTACCAATATTTAAAATACTTCATCTTTTACATGCGTGCGCACGCACACAACGCACGCACACACACACACACCCCATCCCAGTGTAAAATGTCAGCGACCCAGCACAGACTAATCTCCCTGTTTTCAGCCCTTGCCCCTATATAGTCTCTTCACCACACAGCAACCCAGTGAGCCTTTTAAAACATCAGTAAGGTCCTGTCACTCCTCTGCTCAGAGGCTTCTAATGGCTCCCACCTCACCCAAAATAAGAACCTAAGTTTTAGTGCTTACTAGACCTGCAAGGCCCTATACGAATCTGCGCCTCCTTTACTTCTGACCTCACGACTGCACTCTGGCCACTCGGCGGCCTCTTCGCTGCAGGCTTCTCAGCTTTGCCTCTGCTGTTCCCTCTCTGCCTGGATAACTCTTGCCTCAAATATCATTATGGTCTCTGCACAGTACAGTAATACAGTAATAAGAATAAAGAAGTAATCATAGTTAACAGATGGTGTGTTAAAGTGAAAAAGTTCTTTGAATTTATTGTGGTTAGAAAATAACAGCCAACGTTTATCAAGTTCTTACCATGTGCCAGATTCTACACTAAGTATTTTATATGAGTTATCTCATTTAATCTTCACCACAACATTACAAGGTAAGCACTATTACTATTTCCATTTTACTGATAAAGGAAACAACTTCTAAAAGTTATGTGACCTGGGTAGCAAACCCAGGCAACTAATTTCAGAATGCATTATTAATGACTACAGTGGGCTGCCTCTTTGTGATTCTGATTATTTTTTACTTTAAAACTGTTAAATATATGTTTTTTTGAAAACAAAAGTTACTCTAAGTTTTATGCTTGGCAGAGAAATTTCCTAACCATCTTACAGAAAATTAATTTAGGAAAGTAAAGTATCTCATTGGTTCAAAATATGTTACAGAAAAAAGTAACAGCTGACAAGTTATGCTCTATAACTACAAATACATAAAGTTGAAATGTCAGAAAATAATGTGTGCCATACTAAGACTCAAGTATTTGACCAGTTATAGTAAAGCTTAAGGCAATATTGAGACAATTCATTTTTTTTTTTAGCAGTAAACATCTAAATAGAAGAAAGCTTAACATATCTAAAGTAATGAAAGACTGGCCCACAGAGGATAAAGGAAAAAGAATTGAGCACTTACAACTTCATCTTTTGAAATTCTACAAATCCACATTCTATTGTTAAATCTCAGTAACATGTAAAATAAAAACACTACTTTAACCGCTCCTACTGCCTTTGAAACTTCAGAATTATGATTGGATAAATAACCTTTCCACTTCTAATCAATCCAGTCAATATAATTCACTTTTCAACTGCTTTTAAAAAAAAATCAAAACTTTCTAAAATTAAATCATGGTAATGAATGCACAACTTCAAAAATATATTAAAAACCACTGAATTGTACGCTTAAAGCAGGTAAATGTAATGGTATGTAAATTACCTCATTAAAACTGCTTAAAAAATCAAAATGTACATAAGAAATGCTCAATAATTTCTCATAAAAATAATTCTAAACAGAGGAAATTAGTTTATACACAAAACTGGACAGAAAACATGGCCATTTTTGAGGATGTGGAGAAAAAGGAACCCTTGTGCCCTGTTGGTGGAACGCAAACTGGTGCAGCCACTGTGGAGGTTCCTCAAAAAGTTAAAATAAAACTACCCTACAATCCAGTAGTCGCACTAATGGGTATTTACCCAAGGATACAAAAACAGTCATTCAAAGGCACACATGTACCCCTGTTTACAGCAGCATTATCTACAATAGCCAAGATATGGAAGCAACCCAAGTGTCCATCAATTCATGAAGAGGTAAAGAAGATGTGGAATATATACAATGGAGTATTATTCAGCCATAAAAAGGAATGAAATCTTGACATTTGCAATGACAGGGATGAAGCTAGAGTGTATTATGCTAAGTGAAATCGACAAATAGCATATGATTCCACCTATAGTTGGAATTTAAGAAACAAAACAAAGAAGCAAAGGGAAAAAAAGAGACACAAGCCAAGAAAAGGACTCTTAATTACTGAGAACAAATTGATGGTTACCAGAGGGGAGGTGGATAGGGGAAGGGTGAGACAGGTGATGGAGATCAAAGAGTGCACTTGTTGTGATGAGCACTGGGTGATGTATGGAAGTGTTCAAACACTATATCTTACACCTGAAACTAATATTACACTGTATGTTAACCAGCTAGATTTAAAATAAAAACTTAAAAAACCCCACAAAAACATGGCCATTTCCCCAAGCTCTTTATAATTTAAGTATCTCATCATTTACTTGCAACTTTTAGGTTCTCAAATTCAGTGTTACAACATATTGGTGAAGCATGTTACAAATAATTGGTTACTAAATAATAAAGTACCAAAGTGTAAATGGTATACTTGTAGACAACATATAGCTGTCTTGGTTTTTTTTCCCCCCAACCTTTACACTGTCTTGGTTTTTTTCCCCCCCAACCTTTACAAACAGTTTATTTTCCATCAACCTTATTTCCATTTTCTTTCTCTCTGTAGAAGAGCAGCTTAAGACCACTCAGTGGTTGTTCCTACACATTCAGTGGCCTGAGAAGAAGTGGCCACCCTGTTTTCAGTGGTAGCCAAGTGTTCCAGTTTTGGGTAGGGAACTGCTGAAGAGGCAGAAGAGGGCACCTGCACGCCTTTAAGACCAGTCTGTGACTTCAGGTTTAGTCGCAGTGAACTCAGGACCTGGAGCAGTCCATTTACCCTGAAATTCCTCTTGGTTACAGCCTTTTCAGCAGTGGCCTGCTCTTCCTCTTCAATCTCTTCAGGATCTGATCCGTAGAAGTAGAGATCAGGCACAACCTTCCATGAGTGCTCATGGGAAACAGTGCCACACATCTGCAAAACTTCTGGGGCCAGCATCCACCACATCAGACCCACTGAGTGAGCTCCCTTGTTGTTGTGCAAGGGATGGCGATGTCCATGTAGCACCGAGGAGAATCTGTGCCACACAGAGCAATGGTAGGACGGTTAACATAAGACACCTCTATGAGAGGCTGGTGGTCAGCCCTGGGATCAGTAACCACCAGAAGTCTCAGCTCACAGAAGGCTGCCAGGATCTGGTTAGTGAAGGTTCCAGAAGTGAAGTGGACAGCAGCACAAGTGTCTCCAGCAGAAGCAGCAAACTTCAGCACAGCTAACTGGCCAGTATTCCCAGATGATAGGACATGGACATCAGCTGGGTTTTCAATGGCAACAATGGCATGAGCTTGCAGAAGCTTCTCCCAGGTTCTTTTCAGATTTATAATGTAGATGCCATCATTTTTCCTTTTGTAGATGTACTGTTCCATTTGGACATCAAGGTTGGTGCCACCTAAGTGGGTTCCTGCTGCAAGGAATTTGAGGACATCTTCCTCCTTCATTTGTAGGTTATCAAAGCCTCTGGACATCTTGAAAGTTTCCCTTGAAGTTATGAGGGGAAACCCAGAACAACACTGTTTGGATCCCTCCACGGATAGAGCGGAAAGGCAGCTGTTTTGGTTTTCTAATCTATTTTAACAGTCTCTTTCAATTGGTGTATTTTGAACATGCACACCTGAAGTGATTATTGGTATAGCTGGATTAATATGTACCCTATTTTAACTATTTACTATTCATTACTTTTGTTTTTTTTTTAAAGATCTTATTTATTTATTTGACAGAGACACAGTGAGAGCAGGAACACAAGCAGTGGGAGAGGGAGAAGCAGGCTTCCCATCGAGCAGGGAGCCGACACGGGGCTCGATTCCAGGACCCTGGGATGGTGACCTGAGCTGAAGGCAGACACTTAACGACTGAGCCACCCAGGCGCCCTCTTTGTTTTCTATTTTTTTTTTTTTTTTTGTCTTCTCTATTTCAGCTTTCTCTGGTTTTATTTGATCTTATATGATTCTATTTTCTCTACTCTTTTAGCATAACAGTTATACTTCCTTTTAAAATCTTTTTAGTGGTTACCATCTGGTTTGCAATATACTTTTATGACTAATCCAAGTCCACTTTCAAAACAACACTATAGCACTTCAGTTACTCTAAGTACTTTTTAAGAGTATTCCCAATGCCTCCCTTCTGTACCTTGTAACTTCACTGTCATTAATTTCACTTACCCATAAGCAATATCACCAAATACATTTTGAACAAACTATTATCTGTTAGATCAACTAAATATAAGAAAAATAAAAGACTTTATCTTCATTTATTCCTTTTCACTCCTTTCTTTATGTAGATTTAACTTTCTGACCTACATCATTTTCTCTCTTTTCCAGAACTTGTAACATCTCTTGCAAAGCAGGTCTACTAGTTACAAATTCCCTCAATTTTTGTTTGTCTGAGAAAGTTTTTATTTCTCCTTCACTTCTGAAGGATAATTTCGCTAGATACAGAATTCTACGTTGGTGGTTTTCTTCTTTCAACTCTAAATAACGTTACTCTCTCCTCCCTTGCTTGGTTTCTGAAGAGAAGTCTGATACAATTCTTATCCTTGTTCCTCAACAGGTAAGGTGGTTATTTCCCAGTGGCTTCTTTCAAGATTTTATCTTTGTCTTTAATTTGATAGTATACATAGGGGTAGATCTTTTTGTTGTTATTTATCCTTCTTGGTATCTCTGAGCTTCCTGGATCTGTAGTTTGGGGTCTTTAATTTTGGAAAATTCTCACCTATTATACTTCAAGTACTTCTGGTTCCTTTCTCTCTTCCCCTTCTGACATCCCAGTTATGCATATGTTACAACTTTTCTAACTGTTCCACAGTTCTTGGATACTCTGTTCCATCTTTTTCACTTTTTTTCTCTTTGCATTTTAGTTGTGGAAGTTACTATTGATTTATTTTCATGCTCACTGATTCTTTCCTCAGTCATGGCCAGTCTACTAATGCACCCAACAAAGGCAATCTTCATTTCTGTTATAGTGTTTTTGATTTCTAGCACTTCCTTTGGATTATTTCTTAAAGCTTCCATCTCTCTGCTTACACTACCCATCCATTCTTACATGATGTCTACTTTTTCCATTAGAGCCCTTAGCATATTAATCGTAATTTTAAATCCAGAGTATGATAATTCCAAAATCTATGTCACATCTGAGTCTGGTTCTTATGCTTCGTTTACCTCTTCAGATTGTGGGTTTTTTTGTCTGTAAGCATGCCTTGTAATATTTTGTTGAAAGCCAGATATAATGTTGGGTAAAAGGAATGGAGGTAGACAGGCCTTTAGTGTGAGTTTTATGTTTATCGACTAGGAGTTAGGCTGTTTATTGTTTGCTGTAGCTGTGGTATCTAAGACTACAACTTTCTCTAATGTCCTTGTTTTTCTCTCCCATGTTCTCCTTGGGAACTCCTAGAGACTCTTTAAATAAGGTGTGAGGCTTACACTTGTTTTAGAAGCCCTACTGACACGGTGGTAAAGTTGGAGAGAGGCATTCTATTGTCCTATGATTAGGTCTCGGTCTTTTAGTGAGCCTATATGGGGTATTTCCCTTCCCCCAGGTCAAGTAGGCTTTGGCAGAGCCTCTGTTGGTTAGGCTCAAGTAAAATACTTTCCCTTGAAACAGGCTTTATTAAAGAGAACAGAAAGCTCTGGGTAGATTTCAAAATGATTACTTTTCTCCTCCTCCCTCCTTGGCCCTACCTGCAAACTCCCCAGCCCCTGAAATCCTCCCTCACTATGCAGGCAGTAAAAGATTTTTCTCTGATCCTCGCAGGGAGAACCTGGTAGGGCTTCTGGAGGTAAGACTCAAGAAAGTGAGGGGACACCCCCACCCCCAAGACTCAGCCTCCTTGGTTTTCAACTCTCTCAAGCTTATTAATTAAGCTTAAAGTGCTCCTACCTAGAGCGGCTTCATCTGTGGGGCTTCTACTCCTAGACTTCTGCCACCCCTATGCTTTGATTCTCTGTATCTGCCTATCTCCAGTTTTCTAGGCAGCAGTCTGCCCTGAGACCTCAATTCTCTTGACACATCTAAGAAGAATTGTTGATTCTGTTTGTTCGCTTTTTTTCTTGTTGGGATGACAGAAGTGAGGACTTCCAAGCTCTTTATGTGTCACACCAGAAACGATAAGTCAATATACTTTATTATCATCATAGGCACTAAGGTAAGACTATCCCTGGAATATAACTCTTACTTGTTTGCATTCTAATAAGCTTTACACATAATCCTGGGGTTACCTAAGGGAGAACTGAGAACCATTATTGTATTCTTCAAGTAGTTTGGGATATAGGGGTCCACAAACTGCTGCCCAAGAGCCAAATCCTGCCAGTAATGGAACAAATCCAGCCATTCATTCATTTGGTGTGTGTGTGTGTGTGTATATACATATATATATATATATATATATATACATATATATATATATATATATATAGTCTGTGACTACTTTCTTGATAACAGTGGCAGAGTAAAGCAATTGCAACAGAGACCCTATGTCCTACAAAGCCAAAAGTATTTACCATCTGGCCCTTCAAAGTAGAAGCTCTCTGGTTCTGGGTTATACATCCCATACTTTCTTGCATTATGTGATCTCTTGGTATTTTGTGTGCATGTGTGTCTGTCTGTTTGTCTTTTAATTGTTGACCAGGGCTGAGTACAATGATGACTATGCATTATCTTTAACTTTTATTTATCAATTCATCCATCAATTCATTTAATATACAATTGCTGAGATTAAAGAATTCAGTTTAGTGAAAATCTTTTGCAACACAGTGTAAATTATGCTATAACAATTACATTCAAATACTATAAAATTTAAAATAAAGGAGTTATTAACTCTACCTGGGGTACTCAAGGGTTCAGAATACTAAAATTTTGCCACAGAGGACTGCGGCTTACTATTGTTTAGTAGAAGATATATTCTCTAAGCAAGGGAATCTCAAACTTCAGTGTTAGAATCACCTGAAGGGCTAGCAAAACAAAGACTTGCTGGATACAGCCCCAGAGTTTCTATTACAGTAAATCAGAGTTGGAGCCTCAAAATTTACATTTCTAACAAGTTCCAAGGTGATACTAATATGATGCTAATATAGAGAACCATGCCCTAACAAACCAAATAGCATCATATAAATACAATTCTAAAGCTGAAGTGTCTTTTAAAAACTAGTTGTTGTACCTCTCTGAAAGAAAGAATATCAGACTAAAAACAAACAAACAGAAAGTCTCTATGTCAGATAAATAGAAAGGTCCAACACTCCGTCACCTATTTTATGAATCTGAAACACTTTGGGCCTTCAGAATTGTTTTCCTATTTTATTCATTCCCTTGTTACTTTCTCCATCAATCCACCTCCCTCCCTCAGTTAGTTATTTACCCTAACTCACAGGTTTCCTTTGCCGTCTTCAGGCTTTTGGCCATGACTCAACAAGTTACCTTAGCCTTGGGTCTTGGCTCCTAAAATAAGTAGGTCAAACCCTCCACCAGAACCAAACTTTAAAGAAGCTATCTCCAGGTCAATGTTAAAGGGTTCTTCAAAATTCCAACTTTATCTCTTGGGAACTAGATTGGAATGCAGATTAGCCCACAAACCCTAACTAAATACCACTGTATACTCATTCATAAAAGGTTACTAAACTACGTAGCAGTCATTTGCTCAGTATTTTTAAGACGAGGGACACAGTGTCTCTCACTTGGGACATAAATTATTTTTTATTCTACATACATAGTAAAAAACATTTAATTAGGTAAGCAAAATAGTAGTACTGAAACTCTAAATAAGTGATTACTTCAGTTTCACCTATGCAATTTTAAAAAAAAAAAAATCAGTTGCTTTAAGTCCTCCATTCTGTAAAATGCAGCATGAGTTTAATAACTTATTTGGGGAGAAAATTACCACATCAAATATGTCAAATACAGAAACATTAATATGTAGAAAAAATCAAGTGTCTCTAAGAATGCAGGAGAAATAGTATTCACCAGTACTTACTGCTAGATGAGAAACAGAAAGATGAAAAAGGTGTTGCCCCTAGCTTCAAAGAACTTACTGTTTATTAGAACGGCATAGGACAAAAATTAAAGTGATTAAGTGCTTAACTGTAAGACATCACTATACAGTTTGAGGTCAAAAAAAGGCCAATGTGGACTAGAGTAGCAAAAGAATGTTTTATAGTACAATGATTTGAACTATGACTTCAAAAATGGTTAGAACATGATTAAGTAGGATTTGGACACAGGCGAGTAGAGATTCCAGAAAAAATATAAAGCAGGAATAAAAGGAGGACCACAAAATATAAGGCAGACACTGAAGTGCTTGCCTGATGGGACTTCAACACGGGTGAACAGAAAGAAATCGGGTTGGACCGACTGTATGGGGCTAGATTATACAGGCCTTTGAAACCTAACAGAAATCTATAGATAATGATATGGTGGGTGAGGTGAAATTATTATAGGTTATCTGAAGGAGACTACATGGAAAAGGATGTTTTTGAAGACTTATTTTGGCAGCAATCACAGCATAGTTCAGTAAGGGGAAAGGCCAGGGACAGAGAGCAACTATGGTGCCACTATAATAACCCAGGAATGAGACGGTAAAGCACTGAACTATGGTCCTGGCAGTGGAAACATAGGGAGTAGAAGACAGGGAGAAACATAAGTGACACTGCAAACTTGGCAACCTGTTAAAATATTGGGCACAGGGATTAAAAAAGAAAAATCCAATATGAAACCAATATTGCTAGCCTTATGGAATGAAGGAACAGGTGCTATCTACTACCCAAAGAAGTAGATTAGCTAGACATGAAAGCCAACTGAGGTAGCAAGGCACTATGGCACAGAAGGATTACCGTGAAAATGCCAGGTGTACAGTGACAGGGGTAGCTACCTGTACTCTAGCGAATGAATCAGTAGATGTGATCAGAGTTGTCTGGTCAGCCCACCTATTTCTAACTTTGGCAAAGAAGTGAACAGAGGAAAAAAAAAAAAGGATGGCTGAGAAATAAGTGTCTGGAAATTCAAAAATAAAGTACATCTACAGGAAAAATAAAATGTTCATCAGAAATAAGATCCATGAAAACAAGGACCCTGCATCTTTGCCCATGGAATCCCCAATGCCTGGCAGAGTAGCTGACAAAGGCAGCTCTCAAAAAGGAATGAATGAGAATTCCCAAACTGCAAAGGAATGATGGTAACAAGAAGAGTTGAAGACATAATGAGAGATAAAGACTGAAAAAAGGCCACTGAATTGGCAAGAAGAACAGGAAGCCAGACTGCAAAAGTCAGAAAGGACAAGTGCAGAGAGATCTAGCAGAGTGGGGGTGGTGAGCTGATGGACAGATGGCAGCTAAAAGGAAGAACAGCAGGGTAGACAAAACATTATTTTACTTGTTTGGATTTTTCTAAACTCAAAATAATGCCTGCTCATTCAAGAAAATTTTGAGAATATAATAAAAAGGGGGGGAGCATACATTTGTTCCACCACGTAAGTGCAAAACCAGTTAATGCTTTTAAAATGTGTGTTCACTTATTCCACCATATATATGAGTGGGCTTACATATCACACAACAGGATAATAAATGAGGGACTGGAGGGGAGGGAAACAGGTAAGCAAAATAGTAAAACCAGGAGTGAGATTAGCTAGCAATGGTTACCATGTTTCTTAAATCTTTTTAGTGGTCAAAAAAAAATAGTACTTTTCTGCTTTATTTTTTATTATTGAATAAGGATTTTTGCATTGTTAACTGTTTATATTATTATTCTTATAAAATGAGTATTTACATTCTTCATTCACTTACCTAATGACTTTTTTTCTTAGACTATGAATGAGCTCTTTAGGTCACTGAAAGATCAAGTCTTTGTTTTACTGCAAAAACTTTTCTCCAAGGTTGTTTGCTGCTGCTTTAAGGAAGTCATAAGCCTGTATAAAGTCACAGGAAAAGCAGCCTGTGGAAAAGAAGAGTTTGATGATGCTGACAGAAAGGGTATATATTAGAACAAATTCCCTAACTATACGGAAAGGGATGAATCCAAAGGGGAAAACAAACTTCCTCCTATAATGAGAAAGCACACACGTATCGATGCTAAGACACAGGAGCCAAAATATGGGCTAAGTGAGGTATATGAGGAACCCCACACACCGTAGTATTCTAATCCTCTTCCTGACGTGGCCATTATTCAGAGTCAACTCAGGGTACAGAGCCTTCTTCTAAAACCAACAGAGCAGTTCCTGTTCCTCTGCCCCAGTTCTCAACATGCCCAACCTCTTCTTCCCTGTTATTACTTTATATTCTTTCTTCTACCTTTGCATTGCGATGAGAGAATTGTGATTGGTGGAAACCCCACTCCCCAATCAAGCAAATTTTGACCTAAGCCATCTTCCCCTAATTATTCTCATTACTGGCAAGGCTTCCTCTCATCAACAACTGTGACTCTAATTCCTGCTAGTGGGAATAAAGATTTCCCAGTAAGCATACCATTAAGTGTACTTGGATCAATAGCCCTTCCCTTGATTTTTGTTAAGGTCACCGTCCTGAATTTTGCCAGTAAGAATATTTTATCCTACTGAATCCCTCTCATCTAACTCTGTTTTTTAATACCATCGATTATACCATACGATCACTGCATTTAACAAAATCTTTTGTTAAATTCTACTGATGATGCATGCAACTACTACACAAGAGGTGAATGTTTTAAATGCAGAGTAGTGTTTATTACTTTTTAAATCTCCTATGCCTGTATATAGTAGACATTAAAATAAAGGCATATGGAATTCAGTTTTCCTTGACCACTTGATTCTGTAAATTCAGGATTAGTTCTTAATCTTCTCACTACTTTGAAACTTGTATGTACAGAATTTGGCCAAATACTGCTTGTTAAGATCTCCTGCTTCGGGAAAAGGGACCATGCATGTAACAATCTGAAAGTTACATTTTAGATCGCAGATTGCTTATGTACATATACAATTAAAAGATCTAATAACTGCAATCAAATTAGCGAAGTGATTCACTTAAATTAACTGAAGCATCTGTTCAAATACATTTTCCCAGGCTCTCAGAAGCACCAACTTTACTTCAAGCAAGATGTCACTAAAGTGACACTCTTATCCAATTAAATTTTTAAAATTTCATACCTACTGCAAAAACAATGGCAAGTACTTGGCTACCCCACATAAATAAAATATTTTACTGTCATATTGTAAATTACTTATTATGCAGTGACTGTTTTGTTTCAGGTATATTCTGTTTCTGAATTCCTACGAACTTCACATATTAAAAAATGAGAATGTTTCATTTAAATTCAGTACAAATTAAGTAAAATGGGCTCATCTCAGGAAAACCAGCCTAAATCACTGAAAAAAGTTAATTTACACAACTCAGATCATTGTTCTTCGAGAGTTGAGAAAAATTTCATGGAAACAGTAGCACATGAATTGAATCTTAAAGTTAAACCCTTGTATCAGCAGGGAAAAAAGAAAGGTTTTTAAAGTAGCAGGTAGAGAGACCAGCACAGGCATAAGCAGAGAAACAAGGTAATAAAAGCAAAGAAAATGGGTTAGTGTAAACTGCAGTCGCCACTTAATGCAGTAATCCCCTTGTTCTCATTTTGTAGCTACTTGGCAGTACAAGGTGATCAAAGTAGGAAAGCCACAGAAAAATAAAAAAAAAATACAAGTACATAAAGAAAAACACAAACCCAAGTGCTCTCAATGCTTGGTTCGTATCTTAAAATGAGGCCTCATAAATTGCAACACCATAGCCCTAGGGACTCATACCCCCAAGATGCCAATAGTTCACTTCTATCCCCATGTCCTTGGTAGGTATCACTAATCAATCAGATTTAGCATGTAAATTCACATCAATTTGTTAATCCTGTGTTGGAATGAGTGTATGCTATCTGAATCCTTGCTATCTAAACTCAGACTATGAAAGGGTTCAGGTAAATTTATTTTTTATTTATTTTTTTTTAGATAAGGCTATTTGGAGATGGTATTTCACACCATATGGACTCCTGCCTTCCAAAATTCCAAGACATAACAGATTGGAATGTTATTCTGACCTCTCACTCTCTGAATTCAGAAACCAAACAGACTCAAATAGTAAGGAATATCTTTATGTTTTCAGTTTGTTCTTAGATATAAGGAATATAAAACCTCACCTCCCACACAACTTTTCATAATATATATAGGAGCTATTGTAATAGATGTCTGATAATGATATGCATAATTAACCAAACCTAGTTGTTTTCTATTTCCTCTTATAAATAGGAGATATTATAGTCCATAAACAGAAAACACTTAAAAGTCTCAAGGAAAAAAAATTAAATCATGTTTTAAAGTTTCTATTCGTATTGGTTAAGTGTTAACTATCTTAATCTCATAGTCAGCAATCAAGTGCATTAAGGCCTCAAAGCTTATTGTTCCTTATTTATTACCCTGCCCAGGACAGGAAGATCCTTCCTCCTTTTGGTCATGCTGCTCATCTTAACCTGAACTCTTAGAACCTTCAATAAAGCACAAGAGAAAGCAGCTAAATACACAGAGACTGGTAGAAAAAGAGGCACTGGGTAAGACTGGTCTAGTTTGGTCAGAGATATGAAATAACCATCTTACTGTCTTGTTCTTTAACAGGTATAAAGAACTGTCACAATTACACATTAAAAAGTATACCCTAGATAAAGAGGAAAAGTTGTAAGGTTCAACCCTGCACTAAATTATTCTGAAAAGAAAATACACCTTTCTTATTTACATAACCAAATTGACAATATAACATTCACTACTGCCTTAAAATATTAACATTATTATAATAGGAAAAAGTTCCTATGTGAGGTGCTTATAAGTATGGAGAACCTTTTTAGAAGCAAAACAAAACAAAAAAAGCACACAATAGTCCCCCTAGTGCAATCTCTCAACTGGTAAGCTCCCCAACAAGGATTGCTGCATAGACTTACATATTTTTGCATAATCAACAACGGCTTTTAGAACACTTTAAATGTAATACATGCTCAATAAATATTTGCAGACTGAATCTCACATAACAGAACTCTTGCACAAGGTAACAAGAAGTGAATAACACCTTCAGAGAGTCCTCCTGGGCTAACACCCAAGGAAACACTGACAAATCCTAACAATTCGTCCATTGAAAATGTTCTGTTGATTGCCTGTGATTAGTTAATTCTGTTAGTCTTTCACTGTGCTTATGGTATGTTTTATTATTGCTGTCAATATTAATTTAGTAACAGAGTCACAGAAAGTAAAGCTAAAGGAACTTGCAAGGTCATCTAGTATAAACTTTTCATTTTACAGACAAGGAAACGAGGGTCTACTTTTCTCACAATTAACACTTTGGCACTTGTCACTGCTTTCCCTGGTTCCCTAACTGAATAAAAGAGTTTTATTGCACTTTTTTGCTTGGGTTAATATTACAAGGTTAACATTACAAGTGAATGAATGGGCATTCCTCAAATGCCAGTCTCTAGCATAGTACTTTGTATATAGCAGGTACTCAGGTTAAGTACTTACACACTGTTCTTGCTTAGTGTTCAAATTTGAGTAAATGGCAATGTTCATTTTAATTATTTTCATTTGTACAATTTTAGTGTGCAACATTGTTTTTCTAATATAAAAAGTGATGTGACACAAGTTTTTACTCAAAGCGTTCTTTTGTAACAGATAAAACACTTCTGTCTTTTCCACCACTGTGAAGCTCATTTCCCCCAATAATACCAAAAACTAATAGTGAGATAGAAACCAAATCAGTTTTGCACATAACAGTCAAGACACCTCCCAGTGGGGAGAGCAAATTGGTAAATTATTTATACACACACACATCCATTACCTAAGAGCTAAACAATAGGCCAGAAAATCCAGGGGCTTCAAATTGCTTAACTTGCCTTCCTGGTCAAGAGGGAAGACAATTAGTTTCAAATCATAGAGGAAAGCAAGGAACTGCCTTCTTTCTGTAATCACAAACACTCGGTGTTGGGATGCAACCATCACAGCTGGCCTCAATATAGACAAACAAAAGCACCCTTGGTGTGCTTGGTATGGAAGACAGGCTAAACTCAGGGTAAGCAGCATGTTCAACCAACTAATCAAAAATAATGAAAGCCAGCTAATGTACTAGTCAGTTTCTCATTTTAAAGCAAAATGCAGATCAGGGACTTATGGTTAAAGTAAACTCTGAAGTTATAAGCTTTACAGTAAATGTTTCCCACTGCAGGAGAAGGAACAACAACTATTTCTCAGACAGAGCTAATAAATGCCCTGACCCAGAACCAAGGACAAAATGGAACTGCTGAGTTCTAGTATATGGGACAGAATCAGGTCTAATATGGTAACACCATGTAAACCTTTTGGATCATCATACTTTGCTCACTGTAACTAATACGTAAGAAAGTAAAATTGGGTTTAAATTAGAATTTAGAAAACATCCAAATGGTCCACATACATAATTCCAGTTTATTTATAATTTTAAGCCTAAAATGTATGAGACTCAGAAGTCTGTATGACTTACAGGACTGAATAAAGACAAGGAACTCTGGCCACGGCATGCACAGCTTCCAGGGTCTGATAATGAATGAGAGGAATCCTAGTTTTCCTGTCATTTAATTTATCTGTTTCCAAAAAGTGGGTAGAACAGTGACACATCTTACAGGACTATTTAAGAAATGGCTTATACAGTCTTACTTACAAATAAAAGCTTATATAAATAACAATTGATAACTAAATCTTTTAAGAATCCCTGAATTCATTTGTTGAGTAAATACAGTATTAGAACATTTTCTACAATAAAACATCAAGATTTCTTTCAATTTCTAGGTAAAGGTTTGTTGTTTATGTTACAGCCTAATGGCAAATATGTTAATCACTCCCACCCATGAAAGCATGATTATTCTTATAACTAATCACCAACATACGGAAGAGATATCAAATGTAATTTTTTCTATCCTATTTTTTTCCATAGCAATTTTATCCTATCAGGGTTTCAAGTAAAACTGCTTTAAAATGGAAAAGAAAACACTTAGTATATACATACATATATGTAAACTAAATACAAATTTTCTTTTTTCTCTTTTAAACAATGAAGACACTGCGGGAGATAAGAGGAAAGAAAAACTTGCTTTGGCATTCTTTTTTTAAGTAACCAAACAGGGGTGCAATGTAAGTTCAAGAAGTTTGCAGTGAGGTTAGTTTTGGCTGTTTTAGGTTGCTAGCTTTCTTTTTTTAATGAAAAGTTTGTATTAAAATTCTACTGTTTGGAAAAGATAAACAACATTTTCACAGCATATTCAGGATTAAAATACATCTCTGCAAATAAATCTCCTTTCAAAGTACTAAGTGATTTGGACCTTGTCTCTGGAATGGGAGTGAGGAAGGTCAAGAATAGTGCAGGCTTGTTAACTTGGATTTAGGTTGATGATATTCATAAATATATTACACAAATATTACAACACTATCAAGTTGGCAGTATCTTTATTTTCTAGAACTACCTTAAAAATTATAAATTATATTTCCAATTCTTATGAAATATAGTTTCTGGTCTCATTAGATACCAATGATTTCAACTTTGAACACTTCATCTTTTTTTTCCAAAGTCTCATTTAATGCTTGAAATTACAATGGACATACTTTTATCAAACAGCATTTTAGTTTAATAAACAGAATAAATTAATTATCAACTGAAATAATAAATATCTCATTGTCCAGCTAAAGACCTGCCTCACATGCTATATTTGTTGAATAGGAAGACAAGTACAGACTTGTTTGTAATCTGCAAGTTTAATAATTTAGAAACTATGATCAACCTAAATGCAAAACCCTTTTGATAATTTTTAAATGCCACATTTTGGATTAACATAATTTTAAATCCTCATTAGTAATGATACCAAAGGTTGATGCAGAAAGGAGTACAAAATTGATCTCTCAGAGCATCAAGTTATAAAATAAATGATAAAAAGATACTGTTCCCTCACAAAATGTGAAATGAGATACCTAAAAAACTGTAATCTTATCTATTAAAAATGATTTTAATTTAGCATATACACACTAGTTCAAAGGAGGTGGTGAAGGAGCTTTCATTTTTTAGTGTGTTTATTTTATATAGTCACTTGATGAATAATATAAATCCAGTCTTGTAGAGCAGGGGATATGAGACTATATATTAATTATACCCATTAATGTTGTTTATTATCCACTAATGTCGTTTATTCCAAAGTTCTAAACACAATATGAAGAAATCATTTTTGCAAATAGGATTTCTACACTTGAAAATTAAATGCTAGTAAGTGTGCCATTACAATTTTAAAATAAAGATATAAAATTATATATGTGGGGAGTAAGGTGTTTGTTGCTGTTATTTTTTCTGAGCAAGTAGCAAAAAATAAAGTGCACTCTTCTTCAGGGTAAGTTTTTCCTCACATTAGAGTCAGTGCAGTTAAGCTGTAATGAATGTGTAAATATAAATTATCAATGAAAGAATAATTAAATCACATGATTTACCAAAAAGAGCACTACACTATCATTATCGTTCAGTTGGCTATAAAACTTACTCCTGTATTAAAAATATAAAGTGGAGTTTCCTTTCCCCTATTGTTCTCATAATAAATTAAAATATACATTACTAATTCAACTTTTAAAAATGTGCCTTTCTTAAAAGACTTAGTCCTTTAATTTGGGTGTCCCTTACCTTAAATGTAAAAACCAAGGGGTTTAATGCAATTCAATGATGGGTTCAGAGACACTAAGTTACATCAAGTTAATGGAGGAGGGGGAACCCCACTGATTTCTGGAAACCTTGATGGTAAGCAGAAGATTAACCATCTCTCCCTTTAAATAACAGCTTTTAAAAGGGGGTGAGGATATCCATCAAAGAATAAAGGCTTCTCTCTTTCTCTGTTTCATACACACACATAGAAGACAATCTTACTTATCTGACCTATTCAAGTTGCCAAAACATGACTATTGATTATCGAAGCCAAAAAAAAAATCTCCTTTAAAATATTTAAACATCTTAAAATTAAAACTGAAAGCAAGATACTCAACTGCCAATTACTGTGTAGTAAGAAACTATTAAAGCCTGCACTGACCTACTTCATATTAGCATCATGACAATATGGATGTATGCCAAGAAATAAAAAAAATTACTATATAACAAACCTTAATTTTGTATTTAAAAATTGTCACTTTTTAAATGTCTAATCTAAATACTGTACTGCAATGCCAGTTGTTTTTATGATGCATTTATTTTTAAATTGCAATGAAAGTAAGGAGTTTTGATATTTTAATAGTCATATTCAATGATGGACATGCAAGATTTCATTTGTAAAATCAGAGCTTGTTCTACACCACATTCAATTCTATTTTAAAATTTCTATTAAAAGCAATCTCTTAGACCAAATTCCAAATATTGCTTTCCATTTTTAAAATAGCACTACATTTTACAAAATGTCAGTTAATGAAAAGTCCTACAGAAATAATGCAAGTTCATGTTCAAAGAATATTTACAATGGCTCTAACAGAAGACAGACTTAACCCAGTGTATTTAATTATTAAAAGACTGCCACCAGTCTTTCAGAGTTTAACCTAATGCTGAAAATTCTCATACAAGAAAGTACAGAAATAGCAAAGGGTATCTCATCTATGATTTCTAAAAAGACACGAAATAACAAGACATTTTAAATTAAAACGTTTTTAAATTAAAAAATCACTTTACAGTGTAAACCACCACCTTAAAATACCTTATACCAAAAAAGCCCTTTCTTCAAAATCATGCAAATAAACTCCCTGGAAAGGAAATTTAATCTCAGAATAAAGAAGGCAAAAACACCCAGAAATAGCAGCTAAATCAACGGAAAGGAAGAGACACATTAGGTTTTGTGCTGCATGTTAATATTCTTACGCACAATGTCTGGTGAAAATTCACAATACACTTCTTCCTCCCTGTATGCTTGCAAAAAGGAGTAAACACATTTCACATTCCTCAGTCCCAAATTCATGCCACCATCATGCAATATGACTTAATTTCGACCCATATTCCTCTTACACGTAAGTGAAAAACACATATAACTTATCTACACTCACAATTGAGGAGGGGGTAAAGGCATTTTTTGGCTATGGAGACCAGAGGCTGATGCAAAGTCCACACACCTCCAGAGGTCCTATAAATATGCACCCGACTCTGGATACCCACATTCAATGAATGCATCAGCCTCCTCCTCCGCCCGCCGCCCCCCACCCCCCACCCCCTTTGCAGCAGAAATGTGCCTGGGCTTTTTTACCCCAGCGATGGAGGATCCTCTTACCAGATGGAGTTCTTGATCTTGTGTTGCAGCGCGCTGGCCTCTGTCCCTGGCAGCCCAGGCACAAGGGCTGGCAGAGCCACCCCCGAGTTGGGGACGCTGGAGGGAAGCTGCTGA
Source organism: Eumetopias jubatus (assembly GCF_037043125.1). Taxonomy (NCBI): domain Eukaryota; kingdom Metazoa; phylum Chordata; class Mammalia; order Carnivora; family Otariidae; genus Eumetopias; species Eumetopias jubatus. The sequence continues at coordinate 97,052,433 of NW_028274813.1, forward strand.
TGGGCATCAGGCTGCTGTGGTGGCGGCTGTTGTTGTTCCTCTGCCATCGCTGCTGGAGGGGTGGGAGGGAGGGAGGGAAGATGGGGGCGCGGGGAAGGGTGAGGGAAGAGACGGGGAGGGGAGGACGAAGGGGGAGAGGAGGAGGAGGGGGGAAGGGAAGAGGAGGAGGAGGAAGGAAGCTGAATAAGCTAGGCCTTTACCCCAGGGCTCGAGTGAGTCGCTTTCGCCTGCCGCCTGGGGGACATCACCGGGGAGACCGAGCGGCTCCTCACGGCAGGGACGCTTCACCGCGGGAGAGGCATGGCGGCGCCCCTCAGCCCCCCGCCGCCGCCGCCGCCTCCTCCCGTCAGCGGCCGGGGCTGGGGGGGATGAGGAGGGGACGTCTGAAGGCGAGGTGGGGGGGGCAAGGTTCCCCCAAATCCAAGAACGGCTGCTCAGGAACTCCGCGGCCTGGCCTTCCTTTCTTGCCCCCCGGGGCTTTCTACTCCGGGGGCCCGCACTGCTGCAGCCCCAAGCTCGGCTCCACGCCACTCCCCACGCCGCCGCCGCCGCCGCCGCCGCCGCTCGCTCCCGGCCCCGCCGCCACCGCGGCCGCCGCTGCCCTGCCAGCCCGGGAGGCAGCCTAGTGCGCGCAGCCGCACTGCGGCCCGGCGCAGACGGCAAAACACCTACCGCTCGGCCGTGGAGGGGGGGGGCGTGGGCCAGCGTGTGCGGGTTACGGGCGCGGACGCAGGGGGCCGGGAGGGGGGCGCACGGGTGCGCAGGACGGGCGCGGGCCAGCTCGGCCCGGAACGCGCGCCGCCGGGGCCGAGGAGGGGACTGGCCAAGCTGGTGGAGGAGAGCAGGAAAACGTGGGGGAGGTGCTGGCGAGAGAAAGAGAACTTGCGTGAGGAGGAGGAGGAGAAACCAAATATTTGGCGTGGAAATGGGATTTTGGGGTTTTTTTTTCTGGCATCTTCAAATCAGGAAAAGTAAAATTAATCAACATTTCCCTCCCTCCCCTCGACAAGTGAGGATTGCTTTCTCCCTGGGTAAGTGAAGAGAACTGAAGCAGGTAAGAGGATAAGCTGACTTTTCAGAAGCCCCCAAAGAAGAACACCCTTTGGAATTAACCACCCTTTGGGTAATTCAGTCTTGAACGGAAATCGCAAGTCAGGAGCTGGGTTGAGTGCTTCTCAGTCGGGCATTCAAAGCCCTCCAAATCTGGCCCCACTTTAGTTATCCAATCATAGCTGCCTCCATCCCCCTGCAAGAACTCCCGGCTCCAATCAGTGAAGTCTCCATGCCATTCTCAACGCGCAGCAGATTCATTCTTCCTTCGTGCCTTTGCTCATGCTGTTCCCCTCAGCTCCCCACCCCACCCCCTTTCCAGGAATGCCCTCCCTCCCTCCTCTATACCGCTCTCAAGCCAACCCAGGCTCTAAGGCACAGCTCAAGTCGCGGCTTGTCAGGGTCCCTGGCAGCCAAGGTCCCTGCCTGCCTCTGAGAGAAACACATGCAGTTCTAACAACATGGAGTCTCAAGCTCCAGCCATAAGCACCTCCTTTGGAGCCAGTTGAACCCTTGGACGCACTCTCTGCGCCCTTCTGCCCATTCATACTTAAGAGACACTTTTGGCCACTAGGACTAAGACTCTGCTAGGAACAAGCAAGTCCCCTTTAAGAGCAGAAGAATTGGCTTTTCTAGGTGGGGCTGATCAGGGCGGCCCGAACGGCCTGGCTGTAGAAGACAACAGCTAAGGCCTCTGGCACCAGATGGAACAGCTGCTCAACTCACACTGACCTTTCTCTGGGCCTGTGGGTGTTGTGAGCTCTTCAGCTTTAACTTTTCTGACAGTTTCTATCAGGTTTCTACCTATCAGGTTCTCTGGCCACTTTCCTGCTGTGCTTGGACTTTGGGCCTTGGAGGCTCTGCCACCTTTTAGAGTCCTGGGTGGGGAATCTGATTGGCTTGGGCTTCCTGGCTTCGGAGTGCTCTCTGCCCTGCCTTGCCCTGGAACTCTCTTGTTTTTGCACCACTGTGCACTCAGGCCTGGCTCCCAGATTCACCCTGAACACTCGCAGATGCAGATGGTGGGGTGTGGTGAAATGGGAGGGAGGAAGGACACCTGGGTACAAAACACAGCTCCTCCATGAGGATTTCAGGCTGCTTCCATCCCTTTGCATCCTGATACCCTTTGCACTGATTGTTTAATACAGATTACCTAAGGTCACTCTTAACCACTTTAGGAAAATATAGGTTGTTTATGAATTCATTTTGCATATGTACCTTTGTGTCCTATGTAAAGAGTATTTTTCTGTACCTAATTGATAGACATGGTGTGTACTAGACAGAAGCTTTGAAGAAGAATAAAAATAGTTGATGTTTGTTGAGCACATTCAGCATGCCAGATCTAGCACTTTCCATATATATCATAGTTATTCCTTCCCAAACTATATATCTACTGTAGGTGCTATTATTCTCCTATTATACGGATGAAACAGAAGCTTAGAGAGGTTAAATAACATTCTTAAAGCTATCCAATTAGTGAGGGAGCCAGGAGTTTGATCCTGGAAGTCTTAATTCCACAATCTGCAACCCATGCTGAAAATGATGTAATACTGAAAAATCTTGAATGTATATGTAAACTCTATATCCATGGAGAAGATGGAGGAAGTAAAAAAAAAAAAAAAGCATTCGGGAAAGTTGCCAAGTCCCCCAGATTCTAATTTTTGACTTGGTCAAGAAAGAATGATGGCTCCACCTTGCCACACCCTGGCAGGGGGAGATCCTAGGGGGTAGGAGATTTCATTCGAGAAAGATAATGTTTCTGAGACCTGTCAAAGGCCTTAGGGAAAGGAAGCTGAGAAACAAGACTTTCTTTTAAAGTACGCTACCCGGTGTCACACAGGCTGGCTTCCCGAGTGCAACTTTTGAGAGCTTTTTTATCCGTTCCATGAACGAGCCATGTTACCCTAGCTGCCACTAGAGGGCTCAGCAGAGCTGCAGCCCTGAGCTGCCCTGCGGTGGGGGTGGAAGGGCGTGCTGTCTAGAGGGCATTGTTGAGACTTTGGGGCCTTCAGGGACCAACAGGAAGCTGGAGGAGACATCTGGGCCTCTTGGGTTTAACCAGCAATGAAAGGGGTGGTGGATAGTATCAGGCGGAAGAGACCTAATTGCCAGAATGAGACATCTTTGCAGGGAGGAAAGGATTAGCCCCCACTGCTCCCTTAAAATCTGGGAGTAGAGTGTGTTTTATTGCAGTCTTCAGAAAGGGCTACAAATAAAATAATGCCACTAGAAACCTAAAAGAAACCTGATAAAGTTACCCAAAATCTTGAGTAGGGACTCACACCAAACCCAGGCACCCTGAGTAAAAGTAACAGTGTAGCCATGTGCTTCTGAAATTGTGTGTCTTCCCCTGTGGTCAACCCTGTATACTAAGGTCTCCGAAGCGCCCACAATCAATGTGGCTCATTTTCTTAGACCTTCAGTTTGACTCAGTGAGAATAGAAAACATTAGAGTAAGCATGAATTTTTAAGATAACACTAGATTTTGAGCTTATATTTCCCAACCCTGAGGAGTCTAAATCTATACTCCCTGTGAAAGTGTACTCCAGTGGAAAATTCCAAGAAACATTGATGTAGTGGGGTAGAAAGACTCTGGTCATTGAGTCAAAAGACCTGGGAATTCAAACCCTCTGTGTCCATCTCTATAAAAATGAAAATAGTGACCTACTTTACAGGGTGGTTATGAGGAGCAACATGTAAAGTTATATCTAAACCACGGAAGTGCAGTATGCAGAGGAAAACAATCTACAAGGTGGATTGTGAGCACCTCAAAGGTAGTGACTGTGTTTTATTTATCCTGGTAGTCCTGGGATACAATTCTTTACTCCTAGGTATTGAGTAAATATTTGTTGACTGCAGGAGGTACTTAGCCTTAATTTTCTTAACCCAATACATTATACCATCATGTTCTTCTATGTCTGTAAACCTTGTCTCTTTTATGAAACTGTAAACTTTTTGTACTGTCCAGACTGTAGCATATACATTTATCATATATTTATCCTGCCTGATATACAATAGTATCAGCCCCAAAAATATAAATACATACATACAATATAATAACCTGGTCCTGGGACACCTGGGTGTCTCAGTCAGTTAAGTGTCTGCCTTCGGCTCAGGTCATGATCCCAGGGTCCTGGGGTCGAGTCCTGCATCAGGCTCTTTGCTCGGTGAGAAGCCTGCTTCTCCCTCTCCCATTACCCCTGCTTGTGTTCCCTCTCTTGCTGTCTTGCTCTCTCTGTCAAATTAATAAATAAAATCTTAAAAAAAAAAAAAGGAACCTGGTCCCAAATTGAAATAGTTCACATTCTTTGGAGCAGAGAGACATATTAACATATATTAATTGTACAAGATGATGAGTTCTAAAATAGAATCGTGTCTACCAATGTTACGGAGACATCGTGGAGGGAGGTATTGGTCCTGTTAAGGGTAAAACAGCCGTTTAGAGAAGGCATCTTGGCTAGCATTTGAATTGGGTCTCATTGGATGAATACAAGTTCAATAGGCAGAGCACTGAGAGAGGAGGATTTTGGCGTAAGCACTGGTGCAAAGACATGAAAGAGCACATGGGATGAGTGAATAATGCATAGCCCAGTGTTAGCTCGGTGCTCAGATCCTTAATGGAGTGTATAGAGGAGGGAAAGGAAGGAGAGGGAGACACAAACCCACTTTTACAAGATGTTGGTCTGTGTTATTAGTTATGATTATTCTGACAAAGGATGAGGCCTAAAATAGGTTTCATCAATAGTAAATATTGGTGAAGTGCCTCACATACACATTTCACTTCCACAAATTAGGATGGTTTACAAATATGGAAAAGATAACATTCGACCCTATTCTCTTAAAAACAACAAAGTATTCCCTCATCCTCTCTTCCCTTGGTCATTACTGCCACTGCCTCTTCCATTGCAAACTTTTCCTCCTAGGAGTTGAAAGTAGAGTATGTAATCACCCACATGTTATTATTTATGGGAATAAGAAAGGAAGGCTTTCCACCTCCAAAAACAGGAATTCTTCTGTTACAGCACAAATATTCCATTATGTCATTAAAACAATGGTTTGTTAAGGCAAAGTAGCCAAACTATTCAAATACTGGGCAAGGTAGCAGGATGTTAACACTGTCGCTACCTGGTTCTGTGACCCTATCTATATAAGCCATTCTTTCAGGTTATCTCTAAGGATTAATGGGATAAAGTTCTCAAACTGTACTTGGCTCTTCAAGTGAAAGGTATTATGAAAATGAATGCCAGGTACTGCTTTGATTTCACATAGAAACTTTCCACTGTTGTTACCATACACATGTTTATATTGTGACCTGCAATTCTCTTTATATTAAAAAAAGGTTCAAGTTAATATCATCTGCCTGAATGTTAAAGGAAGTGTTTACTTTTGCTTAGGGCTAGAAAGGTCCTAAGTAGAAATTTGATATCTTGGAAATTCAGCCTAGCAGCAGCTGTGAACAGAAGCAGGTAAAGAAAAAGTATATTTAACTAATCCTAAAAATGACAATGAAAGGACACTAGAGCCAGCCCTACAATGAGAAGGTCAACACCAGTGCAGTCTGAACTGGTGAAGCCTAATCAGTAATCCACCAACTCTCTCATCCCTCAATTCATTTCAAGGCACATTTTAGTACTTTTATTATTATTATGCTGGGACCTCAGAAAGATTTAAAAATAACATGGTAAATAAAATATTGTTTGAATCTTCAAAAAGTTCATAATTTAAGACTAGAACTATCAGCCCACACATATTTTTAAAAGTGCAGTAAAAATACAGGGGACAAAAATAAATAAAGGTGTGTAACAGGATAACTTATTGGGTTATTAATTTGGTTTATGTTCTTATATTTTCCCCTTCCCTCCATTCCAAACAGGCTTCAAGAAAGTGTTGTGTTTCCGTCTGACAGGAGCCCTCTCTTAGACATCTGGGGGCACCACTCACATTGAAAATGAAGCCTCCTGGGCCACAAAACCTTAGAATGAAGTGTCAGTGTTATCCCTGGAATTGTGCCTCGCAATCTGCCTTCCAGGTTCCTTGCTCCTTGAGGAGATTTTGCTGGAGGGGCGTTAAAGGAGTAGAACATCTGGGAAGCAAAGGAAAGAAGGAAGGAGGGGTTATGGATAGATGGAATTGTAGAGAAAGAAAGAATTTCCCCAAACTCCCAGAGGAGTCAAAGGTCAGGGCTCCAGTAGTGGGAATACCAGTCTTGCTTCCTAGAAGCACCACAAGAGATATCCAAACCTCAGATGGATTCACGATGACCCTAGTGTGGCCGAATCCCCCTGCTGCTTTTGTTTCCTGAGCCAAGCTGTTACTTGGCTTCTAGGGGCCATATATCCCTGAACAATGAGGAAAAAACAAAGTCCTTTCCCCCCCATATTTTAGGCTCAACATAAGTCTTTCAGGCTCTAGGGTACTCCTAAGGAGGAAAGGAGGAAAGGTCCAGTAATAACTAAGATTAGGTTTCCTTCTACTCCAGCAGAATTGAGGCTGGGTCACTTATGTCTGAGGTGAATTTAATTTTATTTAAGTAAAATAAACCTGGTATTTCTTGCACACCCAGATTTACACTTGCAAATTTATACCCACTAGTGGTGGATCCTAAATACAAAACAGGGTAGAGAAAGAAAAGAGCCAAAGGAGCTAAGTAGTAGGCAGCTGCATGGAGGGCTTGGGAGAGAGCTGGAGTTGTAAGGAAAGGAATGGAGGTGATCAGGTGGGAGAAGGAGTGGAGACACGTCAGAAGGGAAAAGCACTGTGAACAGAAGTAGGAAAATGAACATGGATATGCAGAGACAGGAGACTGGCCTAATTGGAGTCAACAGCTGATGGTAAACATATGGGGTACCAAATTCCAAGTCTGTGCTTCCATACTGGGAAGGTAGGGTTCTATCAGGTTCTATCTCCTACAATCAGTAGGAGATCTATTATCTATCTATCTATCATCTATCTATCTATCTATCTTTCTATCAATGTCTATATCTATATATGTAGATAGATGGATGTATATACATATGTGTGTATAACTTACTGTAATATCTGTTATGACTGTGTGTCATAACATTTTTTGTAATTATTTTATTATAATATATAATTTAAAAGACTTGGCTTACCTAATTGTGGGTCTAAGTGCAAAATCTGTAAGGCAGGCCAGCAGGCCAGAAGCTCTTGGACAAGAATGGACACTGCAGTCCACAGTTGGGATTTCTTCTTCCTCAGGACAACCTCAGTTTTGCTGATAAGGCCTTTGACCTGGCTGGATGGAGCCCACCCAGATTATTAATGAAAATCTTCTTGACCTAACATCAATTGATTGTAGATGTTAACCACATCTACAGAATACCTTTACAGCAGCATCTAGATTAATTGACATGAGCCTAGCCAAGTTGAACATAAAACTAACCATCATACTCACTACGGTCTTTATGTTTTGTACTGTTGTCCAGTTTTATTGAGGAAAAAATTGAGATATATCACTGTATCAGTTTAAGGTATCCAGCATCATGGTTTGATTTGCACAGATTGTGAAGTGATTACCACAATAGGTCAGCTAACATCCATTTTCTCATATAGATACAATAAAAAGAAAAGGAAAAAGGAAAAAAAATGTTCTGCTGGTGATGAGAACTCATAGCATTTGCTCTCTTAACTTTCCTTATATAGCAGTGTTAGCCATAGTCATCATGTTATCATGTTATACATTACACACTAGTACTTATCTCATAACTGGAAGTTTGTGCCTTTTGACTACCTTCCCCCAGTTTCCCCTCCCCCACCCTCTGTCTCTGGTAACAAGTCTGATCTCTTTTTCTATGAGTTTTGTTTTTTAGATCCACCTTTAAGTGAGAAAATAGAATATTTGTCTTTCTCTTTCTGACTTGTTTCAATTAGGTTAATGCCTTCAAAGTTATCCAGCCATATTGTTGCAAATGGTAAGATTTCCTTGTTTTTTGATGGTTGAATATTATATATCTCATGGTATATATATTCCATGTAGATCATAATATCATATATTCCAGTGGAATATATGCATTACATATATATTTATCACAACTTCTTTATTCATTCTTCCATCATTGGACAGTTAGGGTGTTTCCATGCCTTGGCTATTATAAATAATGCTGCTATGAACGTGGAGATGCAGATAGCTTTCAAATTACTGTTTTTATTTCCCTTGGGGGGTACATTCCCAGAAGTAGAATTTTGGATCATATGGTAGTTACATGTTACATTTTTTGAGAATCCTATATACTGTTTTTAATAGTGGCTCTACCAGTTCACAATCCCACCAACAGTGCACTAAGAGTTCCCCTTTCTCCACATTCATGCTAGCATTTGGTATCGCTTGTCTTTTTGGCGATGGCCATTCTAACAGGCGTGAGGTGATACCTCATTGTAGTTTTAATTTACATTTCCCTAATCGTTACTGATGTTGAACATCTTTTCATATATCTGTTAATCTTTTCATAACTCTTTTGGGAGAAATATCTCTTCAGGTCCTTTACCCATTTTTAATTGTTTTTGTTTGTTTGCTATTGAGTTGTAGGAGTTTTTTATATTTTGGATATTAAAGTCTTATCAGAGACACAGCAAATATTTTTTCCCATTATGTAGGTTGTCATTTCACTTTGTTGATTTTTTTTTGTTTTTGTTTGTTTTTTTGCTGTCCAGAAGCCTTTTAGTTTGATGTACTATCACTTGTTTATTTTTTATTTTGTTGCTTGTGCTTTAGGTGTCATATCCAAAAATCATTATGAAGACCCATGTCAAGGAGCTTTATTCCTATGTTTTCTTCCAGGAGTTTCATGGTTTCTGGTCTTACACTTAAGTTTTTAATCCATTTTGAGTTAATTTTAGTGAGTGGTTTAAGATATGGATTCAGTTTCATTCTTTTACATGTGTGTATCTAATTATCCTAGTACCATTTATTGAAAAGACTGTCTTTTCTTCTTGGCTCCCTTGTCAACTACTAGTTGACTGTATATGTTGGGTTTATTACTGAGTTCTTGATTCTGTTCCATTGATTTATAAATCTGTTTTCATGCCAATATCATACTTTTTTGATGACTATCGCTTTATAAAATAGCTTGAAACCAGGAAGTGTCATGTCAGGGACGCTTAGGTGGCACAGTCAGTTAAGCATCTGCCTTTGGCTCAGGTCATGATCCCAGGGTCCTGGGATCAAGTCCCACATCGGGCTTCTTGCTCAGCAGGGAGCCTGCTTCTCCTTCTGCCTGCCACTCCTCCTGCTTGTGCTCTCTCTCTTACTCTCTCTGATAAATAAATAAATAAATAAATAAATAAGTGTGATGTCTCCTGTTTTGTTCTTCTTTCTCAGGATTTATTAGATATTCAGAGTCTTTTGTGGTTCCATATAAATTTTAGAAGTATTTTTCCCACTTCTGCCAAAAATGCCATTGGAATTTTGATAGGGATCGCATTCAACCTATAGATGGTTTTTGTTAGTCTTGACATTTTACCAATATTACTTTTTCCAATCTTTGAATATGGGATACCTTTCCATTTAGTGTCTTCTTTGATTTCTTTCATCAATGCCTTGTAGTTTTTGAGTAGAGATCTTTCACCTCTTAAATTTATTTCTAAGTATATTATTTTTTTTGATGCTATTGTAAATGGGATCATTTATTTCTTTTTCCGAAGATTTATTGTTAGTGTATAGAAATGTTACTGTTTTTTGTTTTGTTTTTAAAGATTTATTTATTTATTTGAGAGAGAGAGAAAGGGAGTAGGGGAGAGGGCAGAGGGAGAGGGAGAGAGAATCTCAAATAGACTCCCCGCTGAGCACAGAGCCCAATACAGGGCTCCATCTCAAAACCTGAGATCATGACCTGAGCTAAAATCAAGAGTCAGACGCTTAACTTACTGAGACACCCAGGGGCCCCATTACTGATTTTTGAAGGTTGAACTTATATCCTGTAACTTGACTGAATTCATTGGTTAGATCTAACAGTTTTTAGGATGAGTGTTTAGGATTTTATCTATAAGAAATCATGTCATCTGCAAATAGAGATAATTTTACTTCTTTTCCAATTCTGATACCTTTTATTTCTATTTCTTGCCTCATAGCTCTAGCTAGGACATCTAGTACTATGTTGAATGTGATGCTGAGAGTGGGCACCCTGATTGTTCCTGATTTTAGAGGAAAAGTTTTCATCATTTCTCCACTGAGTATGATGTTAGCTATGGGCTTGTCATATATACATCCTTCATTATGTTAAGATATGTTCCTTCTGTGCCTGAGTTTTTATCATGAATGAATGTTGAATTTGTCAAATGCTTTTTTGGTATCTATTGACATGATCATATGATTCATTCTGTTAATGTGAGTATCACATTGGTTGATTTGTGTATGTTGAACCATCCTTGCCTCCCGGGGATAAATCTCTTTTGATCATGGTGAATGGTCCTTTTGCTGTGTTGCTGAATTCCATTTGCTAGTATTTTATTGAGAATTTTTGTATCTGTATTCATGGGGGGATATTAGCCTATAGTTTTCTTTTCTGGTAGTGTCCTTTTCTGGTTTGAGTATCAGAATAATGCTGGCCTTGTAAAATGAATTTGGGAGTATTCCCTCCATTTTGACTTTTTGGAAGAATTTGAGAAGGATTGGTATTAATTCTTTAAATGTTTGGTAAAGTTCAGTGAAGCCATCTAGTCCTGGGCTTTTCCTCATTGAGAAGTTTTTGACTACTGATTCAATCTCCTTACTCTTGGTCTGCTTACATTTTCTATTTCTTCTTGATTCAGTCTTGGTAAGTTAATAATATTTCCATATCTTCTAGGTTATTTTGTTTGTTGGCATATAGTTGTTCATAATAGCCTCTTAGGAGTCTTTGAATTCCTATGATGTCAGTTGTAATGTTTCCTTTTTCATTTATAATTTTGTTGATTTGGGTCCTTTCTCTTTTTTCCTTGGTTAATTTAAGGGTTTGTCAGTTTTGTTTATCTTTTCAAAGAACCAAGTCTTAGTTTGCTTTAATCTTTTCTGTTGTTTTTCTTTTCTCCATTGTATTCATTTCTGCTCAAATCTTTACTAGTTCCTTTCTTCTACTAACTTTGGGCTCAGTTTGTTCTTCTTTTTCTAGTTCCTTGAGGCATTGAGTTAGGTTGGTTATGTGGGATCTTTCTTGCTTCTTAATGTAGACATGAATTGCTATGAACTTCTCTTGTAGGACTCCTTTTGCTGCATCCCATAGGTTCTCGTATGTTGTGTTTCCATTTTTGCTTGTTTCAAGAAAATTTTTATTTTTATTTTTTTTAAGATTTTATTTTTAAGTAATCTCTGCACCCAAGGTGGGTCTTGAACTCACAACCCGAGATCAAGAATCCTATGCTCTACTACTGAGCCAGCCAGATGCCCTGCACTCATTGATTTTTTAGGTGGGTTAATGGAAATTTTTAAATTTCCCCTTTAATTTCTTTTTTGATTCATTGGTTCTTCAGAAGAATGGTGTTTAATTTCCACATGTTGGTGAATTTTCCAGTTTTTCTTTTGTTATTGATTTCTAGTTTTGTGCCATCGTGATCAGAGAAGATATGTGGTAGTTTTAATCTTGTTGAATTTGCTAAAACTTGTTTTGTGACCTAACATATGGTCCATTCTAAGATGTTCCTATGTGTTTGAGAAGCATGCAAATTCTGCTGCTGTTAGAATGTTCTATATATATCCGTTAGGTCCATTTGGTCTATAGTGTTGTTCAAATCTGCTATTTCCTTATTGATTCTCTGTCTGTATGATCTAACCATTGTTGAGAGTGGGATGGTAAAGGCCCCAATTATTTTATATATGTATATATAAAATATATTTATTTATATATTTATATATAAATATATATTATATTTAAATATTTATATCTTTATATATATTATTTATAAATATTTATATATATAAAACAGTATATACATATATGTATATATATGTATATACTGTTTTACTTTTTTTTTTTAGCTCGGTTAGTTTTTGCTTTATGTATTTAAATCCTCCAATGTTAGGCACATAAATATTTATAACTGTTATACATTCTTGATGTATTGACCTTCTTTGTCTCTTTTTACTGTTTTAGTTTAAACTCTATTTGGTCTGATATAAGTATAGCTACCCTGCTTTTTTTTTAATTACCATTTGCTTGAACAGTCTTTTTCCATCACTTCTTTCTGTTTATGTGTGTCTGTAAGGCTCTGGTGAGTCTCTTGTAGACAGTGTATTTTTGGATCTTGTTTTTTTAATCCATCAGCCATTCTCTATTTAAATTTTAGAATTTAGTTCATTTATGTTTAAAGTAATTGTTGATAGGTAAGGACTTACTATTGCCATTTTGTTGTTTTCTGGTTGTTTTGTAGATCTGTTGTTCCTTGTTTCTTATCCTGCTGTCTTATTATGTTTGTTTTGATGTTTTTTAGTATTAGTATGATGTTAGTGTTCTTTTGCCCCCGCTCAAAGAACTCCCATTTAGCATTTCTTATAAGACAAGTCTGGTGGCAATGAACTCCCTCAATTTTCATTTGTTTGGGAAAGTCTTTATCCTTCCTTCGTGTCTGAAAGACCACTTTGCTGGGTATAGAATCTTGGTTGACCGGGGTGTCTTTTCACTATTTTGAATATGTCATCATCCTGGTCTCTCCTGGCCTGAAAAGTTTCTGTTGAAAAATCCACTCAAAGACTTATGGAATCCTCTTCTATGTAACTTCTCTTTTCCTTTACTGTTCCTAAAGTCTTTCTTTGTCTTTGACTTTTGACAATTTAATTTTAATGTGTCTCAGTGTAGCCCTATTCAGGTTCAACCAATTTGGGGTTTTGGGCTTAATGGATCTGGATATCCATTTCTCTCCCCAGGTTTGGGAAGTTTTGAATCATTTTGAATCATTTAAATCATTGCTTTAAATATGCTTTCTGTCCCTTTTTTCTTTTTCTTTTCCTTCTGGAATTCCCATAATGCAAATATTCTTTTTATTGTGCCCTGTAATGCCCATTGGCTATCTTCACTATCTTTCATTCTTTTTTTTTTTTTCCCCTCCCTTAACTGGGTAATTTACAGTGTTTTATTACTTCCAAATCATTTATTCTTTCTTCTACATGGTCGAGTTTACTTTTGAAACTCTTTACTGAGTTCTTCAGTTCAGTTATTGTATTTTTTAACTCTAGGATTTCTCTTTATTTTTTTGATGATGGTTGCTGTTTCCTTGTCAAACTTCTCATTTTGTTCATACATTGTTTTCCTAATTTCATTTGTCTGTCTCTGTTTTCTTGGAGGTCACTAAACTTCCCTAAGAGAATTATTCTGAATTTTTTGTGTGACAGTGCATGGATCTCCATTTCTTTAGGGTCAGTTATGGAGCTTTATTAGTTTCCTTTGGTGGTGTCATATTTACCTGACTTTTCATAATCCTTGATTCCTTATATTGGCATCTGTGCATTTGAGTAATCCTACTCCTCTTCCAGACTTTACAGGTTTGCTTTGGCAGAGATAGTTCTTCACCAGTCAGTTCAGTTTGGGTGTCTAGGTGTGTCTGCTGGTAATATCCTTTGACAGGTGGGGTCTGCTATTATGGTCTATTTGGGGGCAAGGCAACTATTCTAACTCCGAGGACAGGGATGAGGGGGTGCATCACTGGTTGAGAACTGTTAGATAGGACTACTGGCTTGATTCCCTATCCAAGTAAGCCTGTAGGATGAGCTCTGCATTTGCCTGGACTTTCCAGTCAGGCTTACTAAATGGTCAGGACTGGGTGCTATATTCAGTAATAGATAGAGTTATGAATTACCTTCCTTGCTCTGTCAGGACAGCAGGATAGAACTCAGGGTTCGTACAGCTCATTGTTTGGGGACCCAAATCAGGCCAAAGTGTTCACTGAATTCCCTGGTTGGGTGAGGCCACTGCTTTTGCTCTACATATTGGGAAGCCATGGTTGTGCTTTCTATTCTGGTGCTACTATGTGTAAGGTTGTTGAATGGGCTATGCAACATTCCATGTACTCTGTTTAGGTTCCCTGCTCAGACAGGCCGAAGGCTATATTCAGTGATGAGCAGGGCTATGAATTAGATTCCCTGCCTGGGCATAGCAGGAGAAGCAGCTCTAATGCCAGTAAAGCTCTTTGTTGTCTTACCTTAAGCCAACCGGCACCCCAAGTTCCCTGACTGAGCAGGGCCACTGTTTGTTATGTAAACTATCAGCTCTGCTCACCCGCCTCTCAGCACAAGTGCTATTGGGCCACATAGCTTCCAGTTGTTTTTGCCAGCCCTTCTGGTCAGATGACGCCAAAAGACACTCATCATAGCAGGTGATGCTGTGATTCAGATCCTTGCCTGGGCTAGAGGGGGAGGGGCTGCTCAATTTCCCAAAGTCTCTCCATTTGGGAGGGGCTGGGAGCTCCCCTCAGCCTTGGCTATGAATTGATCCCCCTATCTCTTCACAGCACCAGAACTCTCCACGCTGGGTGTTGGCTTTGCTCTGTGGATGATCAGCTGTGCTTACCTGCCCCTTGGCTTGAGTGCTGCTGGGCCACACAGTTCCAGGAGTTGTTGCCAGCCCCTCTGGTCAGATGGGGCTGAAAGGCACTCTCTACAGTGGGTGGAGTTGTGACTCACCACCTTGTCTGGGTGTGGGCAAATTGGGCTTAGCATTGAAAAAACTTCTTTTGAGGATCCAAATCAGGCAGATCTGCACCCTGCTGAGTTCCCTGGTCAGAGTGTGCCTCTGACTTGGTTCTGCAGATAAGCAGAGTCACTCACTGAGATTACTACTTGGAAATGTATGTATGAATTTGGTCGGCCAAGATCCCTGTGCTGGTTGTTGCTGGACATTTTCCCCTTCTCTATCACAGTTGGATTCCCAGTGTTTATTCCCTGCAGATTGTTCTGCAGTTCCCATGAGGTGAGATCAGAGTAAGGGCTCCTGAAAAGTTACCCACAGTACTGGGGGCAGTAGTTGTCCCCCCTGGGTTCTCCTTCCTCATTAAAGGAACCAGAGGGGAGACCTCTCTGCATGGTACTGCACTGGCCTCTGGGAGGGGCATGTGGTCAGTGTGGAGGTACTTCTCTTAGCCTTCTAATGCAATCTGTCTTGGTCTCTGAGGTACAGGAGGGTGCTTCAGTCTCATCCTTTGTTCTGGGATTTTCTCAGTGGTGTACTATTCTTGTTATTCCTGGAGGGGGAGCAAAAGTCAGGAACAATCTCTCTTGCCATCTTTGTGACGTCACTTCCCACCTCGTGTATTTGAGGAGAAAAAGAAGTCTTTTGGACATTCTTCTTAAGGACCTCAGGAAAGATCATTTCCTGTCAAGTAGGCCAACTTGTCTCCTTTCCTTGGATGTACTTATTTTCTGTGTTCTTTCTTGTAAATACTTATTCCCTTCCCCTCCCTTACTGTTACCTGAAGTTAGCCAAGGGACTATTATGGTTGATGTTAGTATGTTTTTTGCTTTTCCATTTACAGTGGCTCTAGTGTATCTGTAGCGTCATTCTCCTCAGCTAGCCTAGCTTTAGGTTGTCTTCCATATCCTTGGCTGCCTTATAAATGGCTCTATTGTTGTAGGCTCCGTCTTTGTCACTTGTAACCCTGGGCCCCTGGTTGGAACAGGGCTCGGCTCCAACAGGAGGGCAACCAATCCCCTGGCTAGACAGTGACCTATGAGTTAACCGAATATGAGAGCTTTGCCCAAGAAAGAGGTTAGTAATTATTAACAAACTGGTTCCTTTCTTGGAGAATACGAAAATGATAGAGGGTTAGGCAGTGGCAATAAAAACAGTAGCTAAAAGGCACACATGAGAAGGCAGACCTCAAAAACCATTAGACCACAGCAACCAGCAGAGGCAGTAAGTAAGCCGAAATTGTGAGTAGACAGGCTGAAAAGTCTTCCAGAAGATAAGATAGTTGCTTAGTAATGGTAGGAGCAATAGGCCTCGGGGTTGAGAGGAACTGAGTAGATTTCCTCATCAAGCTCCAGGGTAAGAAGACACAAATGAGGAAGAACAGATTATTGTCCAGCCTTGGAGAAATCCAGAATAACCACCCAGAAACCTAGGAACACACATACAAGTGACCTCATAGAAACTTAAAGACAGCTAGGGAACTAAAAGTTCTTTTAGGTTCCAAGATAGTGCTAGCAACTGATTTATTTTCTCAGACCCCCAGGAAAAGGTCCCCCCTTACTTTGGTGTGAATCTCTCTTTCTCCAAAACAGTTTTATACATACAGTGTGGTCCTGATCATCTGAAGGGCTCAATCATATGTCAAGAATTGCATCCTCTTGGAAGTCTTCCCTTATCCATTCCTCAGCCCACCCCAAAAGTTAGCTCTTTTCTCTGTAGCCCTATAGTACCTAGCATAGCCTTAGGTCAGAGATATGATCACATTATATGTTAATCGTAGGTTTACTTGTCAATTGCTTGTGTCTGCCCTCCCCAAACCTGGCTCTCAGTACCGTGAACTGTATGAAGTCAGGAAGTATGTTTTCATTCTTCTCTGTATATTCACCATAGTCCCTACCATAAAGTAGCCAAACAATATATGTTTATTGAATTGAGTTATTGAATTAGAGAGAGCTCCTTTTATTTAGGCCAAGGAGAAGAAAAAAGCAGAATGGGCCAATAAGAGAACTGATTGGCTTATCCATAATAGTGCAGGAACTGAGAACTTAATTAATCCTTACTTAAAATTTATGTCTCCGTGACTCTACAAAAATTTCCAAACCAGCCAATTTTGTCTGTTCAGTCTGACATCTGGTCCTACAATTCTCCAGGTTTTTTTTGCTTGTTTGTTTTTGTTTTTGTTTTTTAGAAAAGGAGACAGAGAGGGATGGGGAAGGAAAAAGAGAGAGGGAGAGAGAGTCTTAAGCAGACTCCATGCCCAGTGCGGAGCCTGACGCAGGGCTCAATCTCACAACCCTGAGATCATAACCTGAGCTAAAATCAAGAATCGGATACTTAACCAACTGAGCCACCCAGGCGCCCCCAATTCTCCAGTTTTAAAGGTACTTTGGCCAGCTCTGACCTTTTAAGGAGAAGAGTTGTGTTCTCCTTTCAGCTTCCAGTTTCTCATCTGAATTCAGATACATGCTCTTGGGTGAGCCAGGCTTGAGGCTTCTTCTCTGGGAGATCTTCTGGGCTTTGGAGCTTAGAGTCTAGGATCCCCATTCCAGACCTACTGCTTTTGTAGTCGTCAGCAAGTTCCTTACCTCTCTGAGCCTCAGTTTCCTAATTGGTAAAAGGGATAAGGACAGCTCCCTTGTGCAGTTATACCTGAGGGTTTGATGGAAAATATTTGTGAAAATACCTAGCATAATACAGACAGTGAGCACACAGTAAGAGCCAAATGAGTGTGAATTTCCCTTATTTCCCTCTTCCTGGGGAGGTTGGCAAGGAGAAGGAAAGACAAGAAGTGATGGTAGAGGGCAAGGGCCCCAACAATGATAGGAACCCTGAAAGCCAAAAGTTCCAGCAGCCTGGTGACCATGTACCACCACTTTAAAATCTGAGAAAGTACAGGTTGTGGTTAGCAAAACCCATCCTGCCCCTGAGGCAGCTGCTGCAGGAGATAACTTGATCAGAGCATGAAAGAACATTCACAACCTTCCAGGCTGAAATCAGGGCACAGCAAATAGTGAGATAGGCACCAGTCATGTCAAGGAAAAAATTTTTACCCACAACAAGCAAAGAAAATTGGAAAATTCATCAAATGCTATCTCAGAAAGCTCTGGGAATGTACAGAGGTGTCTGATGGCAAACTCCAGCAAATTACAACTCCAGGACTGAAAAAGGAGAAGGAGAGGAGGGTGTTAATAATCGGTTAGGAAATCTCAGAGTATTCATAGGAATTTCAAACATATATTCATCCCTTTTAAGGTCCCGAAAGAAAGCCAAATGAGACCAACTACTCTTATTTTCAGGGACTTCAAAAACCAGGTAATGTGTGTGGCGGGGTGGGGGGGGTCAGAGTCTATGCTTTCTAGCTACTCTAGGAAGAGTTCCCTTAAATCAGCATTAAAACTGTTAAAGTTAATTTGTGAGGTATTCGGAACAGGCTACTCAGCAGTCAAGGGATTGCGTATGGTAGAGTTCCAAAACAGGATGAGCTTGATAGCCAAATTTTTCTGACTATAAATGTCACTGATTGCTGCTGCCTAATATGTCAAATTTGTTATTAGCTGGAAAAAATGGCTAAATGATTACAGCTCTTCTGCCACCAGTATCTCCCTTCCCTATGAAAGAACACTTTTTAAATAAGTAGACTATCCAACCAATTTTTTTTTTAAAGATTTTATTTATTTGAGAGAGCGAGAATGAGAGAGAGAGAGCACATGAGAGGGGGGAGGGTCAGAGGGAGAAGCAGACTCCCTGCTGAGCAGGGAGCCCGATGTGGGACTCGATCCCGGGACTCCAGGATCATGACCTGAGCCGAAGGCAGTCGCTTAACCAACTGAGCCACCCAGGCGCCCACTATCCAACCAATTTTTAAAGACAAGTGACGTAAGACTAAATACCCCTTTCCACTATAGCTGGTGAAAGTCATTTTATCATTATGAATACCCTCAAAGATGTTGTTGAAGTAGGGCTTCAGTTTCCTTTCTGTGTCAAAGATACTCTCTGAGTATCTTTTAAAATGTTTTGAGATAAAAATGATAAGATCTTAAGTTACTACCCAGAAGTAAATTGTATTTAATGGTGCTTTGAAAGAGTTAATTAAAGAATCCTATATATGAAGATTAAATCAAGATGTCAGACTGAAGGAAACTTAATCTTTACCAAATCTTATGAAATGACAGAAAAGATTGAGAGATGGGAGTTGGGGAAGGGAGAGGGAAATAATTGGTAACAGGATGGGGGATAAAAAGTGTCATCAATGTATCAGAAATTTTTAGGAGATGATGGTGTCAGACCTTGGATGAACATACTAGAGCAACTGAACCTCAAATACTCCTAAGGTTAAGGCAGCTAAGGAGATGAAAGCAATTTCACGGAAGCTCCAAGCTCAGAGAGAGCAGATTCAGTGAATTGGGGGTGCTAAGGTAGTGACTAGAAGGATTGAGACACTGCATGTGGAGCAGCTAGACTGTTGATCCCCTTCCCTTTTCCTGCTTATATTGGTCCACATATTAAAGCAGGGAGCCTGTGGGGTCATGGGAGCCAAAGAACAGAATAGGAGAATGGATCCCAGGAGGGAGAGGGAGACTCCTCACTCTGAAAATATCCTGCCCAGCAATATGTCTTTCCCTTTCCCTGTAATCACCAAAGTCAATCTACATTACACAGAAATAGCCTGCTAACAGGGATTCTCATTAACAAAGTACAAGAGTAATCTGCATTTGTAGAGGTGCAAAACAGTAAATTCTGAAATAATACCTGAGGAAAGAGAGCTAAAAAATAAAATAAAAAGATAAGTATAAATTTATCTTATATAAATGTTATCTTAGAATTTTAAGAAAAATAAAATTATAAGGAAAATGTATAGTTACAATTTATTACAAATGTAACAGTTATCCTCAAAGAGATTGAGGATGTTATTACATCCATAAAAATGAAGCAAACGGTGATCTTAGACTTTAAAAACAAGATTTTTGAGGGGGTGCCTGGATGGCTCAGTCATTAAGCCTCTGCCTTCAGCTCAGGTCATGGTCCCAGGGTCCTGTAATCCAGCCCCACTTCAGGCTTCCTGCTCGGCGGGAAGCCTGCTTCCCCTCTCTCCCACTCTCCCTGCTTGTGTTCCCTCTCTTGCTGTGTCTCTCTCTGTCAAATAAATGAATAAAATCTTTAAAAAAATAAAAACAGGATTTTTGAAATAAAAAACCTTAGCAGTTATGTATCACAGACTCTCCTTGAAAGCATGACTATAGTATGAACTTTAACAAAATAAATAAGGAATCCAAGAAAGATGAATATGTTCAAGAAAGAGTGGAGAGAAAAGAATTTATTTAACTTGTTATCTAAATATGGTATATGTTTAAAAATCAGTAACATAAAGTTAAAATCTAGATTAGATGTTGGCAAACTTTTTCTGTAAAATACCAGAGAGTAAATATTCTCTGCTTGTGGTTCATTCAGTCTCTGTTACAACTACTCAACTCTACAGTAGACTGAAAGCAGCCACAGAGAATATGTAATTGAATGGTCATGCTTGTATTCCAATAAAACTTTATTTACAAAACAGGCAGCAGGACAGATTTGGCCTGCAGGCCAAACCCTATTCTAGATGATTACAACATAAAGACATGGCATGATGAAGAGATACAAGGGAAGTTCTAAAAGCATGATAAAAAAATATATGCACAGGTACAACCAGATGGCAGGAAAAAAGTCAAGCCATCAATAATCATATGACAGTGGATGTCATTTTACATGACAAATGGAATCAATTTCTTCAATAAAGACATAGAATCTCAAATTGGTAAAACAACACATCTAGCTATAAGCTATTTGAAAGAACTACATCTAAAAAGAAGGCTGAAAATAAAAGCACATGCAAAGATATATCAGGCAAGTATTAAAAAATAGATAAGTGTGGTTCACAGTGTTAGATAAAAAAATTAATGCAAAGAGAATTTAACGAGATAAAGAACATACATATTGATGAAAGAAACAATTCCATAAGAAGCTTTATTAATAATGAACTTTAATGATCCTACCAATATAAAATCAAAAGTTATGCTTGTAGCTTATAAAGTAAAACTTGGTAGAAATACAAGTAGGAATGAAAATGCATAGCCATTTTGAAAGACTTCCACACATATCTCAGAAATTGACAGATAAAGTAGGAAAAAAGATAGAAAGTATTTGAATAACACAATAAAGAAGCTTGATTGAATAACTTTAAAGGGCTTTGTACACAATAAATGGTGAATGCACAAACTCTTCAAACACACATGCAACATTAACTAGCTGATAAAATACAAAGGCAATGTTAATAAATTCCCAGATAAGAAATCATTCAGATCACATTCTTTGATCACACTGCAATAAAATTTGGAATTAATAAAGAGGTACAGTTTTATAAACTTGGAAATTAAAAGTCACTCCGTCAAGTAACTTTAAATAACTTCAATAAAAAAGAATTTAAAAGGAAGTTATCAATTGTTTAGAAATAGCAATGCCTAAGATTTATTAAACATATCTATACAACCAGCATTGTGTCACATGATCTACATGGATTGTCTCATTTTATTATCACAATAATCCTGAGAGGTTGATTCCATTTCACAGATGAGGAACTGAAACACAAAGCTCTGTTAAATAACCTGCTCAAGGGCACAGAGTCCATACACGACAGAGTTGGGATTGGAACCTAGATACTGTGGTCTGGAGCCGGTATATTAACCACTACCACAAGAAGGATAATAAGACCAATACAATTCAAAATCTATATATATTCAGAGAAAAGATATGGCCTTGAATGCGTACATTAGAAAATAAGAAAAGATTGAATAGAAGTCTTGCATACAGCTCAAGAGGCTAGTGGGAGAAAAATTAAACTATATAAGGAAAGTATTACTAAAGAAAAAAACAGAAATTAATGAAATGCATAGTGAAGTAAATATGAATAAATAATAATATGATTTTTTGAAAAGAACCAAAAATGTCAAAAATCTAGAATATCTCAAGGTAAATAAGAGAGGATTATCAACAAAAGAAATGAGGAGCATAACTATGGGTATGGAATACATTCTAAAAAATCTGAGATAAATACTGAACTTAAGATAATAAATTAGAGGGTGCCTGGGTGGCTGAGTCAGTTAAGTGGCTGCCTTCAGCTCAGATGATGATCCTGGAGTCCTGGCATCAAGCCCCTGTGCTCTCTGCTCAGCAGGGAGTCTGCTTCTCCCTCTGTCCCTCACCCCCCTCTCATGCTCGCTCTCTCAAATAAATAAAACCTTAAAAAAAGATAATAAATTAGAAAAATCTAGATGAAAATAATTTCTAGAAAATATAAAACCAAAATTGATCCAAGAGGAGATTCATACCTTAAAAGAACAAATAACAAACAGCAAAAACATTGAAAAAACTCTCTTATAAAAAATCACCAAACACAGATAGTTCTATAAGTGTAGAACAAATAACCCCTATGCTGTATTAATTAACCAAAAGTTTGGGAAAAATAGAAAGTTTTTTAATTCATTTACACTGGGGCTGATGTGGCCTGCATATTAAAACTACACAAAGAAAGCATATAGTCATTTATGAACACAAATACAGAAATCCTAAGTATTAGCAAAATGAATCCAGAAATATGTTTTTTAAATGAATACATTTATGTAGAAATGTAGAAAAATCATAACTAAGTAGGATTTATCCAAGGTAGTCAAAGCTGATTCAAAATTCAGACTATATTAATGCAAATCATTATACTCAAAGAAAAAGTGATATAATTATTTTCAGAGATGCCAAAAAGCATTTGATACAATTTGACATCTATTTTTTATTAAAAAGAAAACCACTTTAGTAAACCAGAAGTAGGAAAACTTCTCTATTTTAATGAAAGATATCTGCATATACAAACATCATGCCTAATCATAAAATATTAGAGATTTTCCCACTAAAGTTCTTCCATGCTATTTTGAGAGTCCTTGTCAATGCTATGTGATAAGAAAAAGAACAGTTGAAGGTGACAAGCCAGGAGACAATACTTTCAACATGTTTTTGAGTACATTTTATGATATGTACTAAATACCAAAAAATCAATAAAAATATAAACAACCTAATAGAAACATGTACGAAGGATATAAATAATCACTTCAGTAGGAAGAAATATAAATAATGAATAGAAATATAATTTTTTTAATTGAAGTATAGTTGACACACATGTTACATTAGTTTCAGGTGTACAACATAGTGATTCAACAACTCTATACCTTATGCTCTGCTCACCACAAGTGTAACTACCACCTGTCACCATACAATGTTATTACCATACCATTGATTATATTCCCTGTTGCTGTACCTTTCATCCCCATGCCTTATTCATTTCATAACTGAAGACCTGTATCTCCCCGTCCCCTTCACCCATTTTGCCCATCCTCCCTCCCCCGCCCCCTCTGGCAACCATCAATTCTCTCTGTATTTATGGTTCTGTTTTTGCTTTTTGTTTGTTTTGTTTCTTAGGTTTGACATGCAAGTGAGATCATTTGATATTTTCTTTGTCTGACTTAAGACATATGATTTAAAGTAACAGTGAATTGCCTTTTTTCTTTTATCCTTAGAACTGGCAGAATTTTAAAAGATTGATAATATTTATGTACACCTGAAATTAATACTATGCTGTATGTTAACTAACTAGAATTTAAATAAAAACTTAACAAAAGGTTGATAATGTTTAGTGTTTATAAAGATGTGAGGAATCAGGTATTTTTATGTACACTTAGAATCTAATTTGTAAGGCTTTCTGAGAAAGCAATTTGGTAGAATTTACCAAAACTTTTGCTCAGCAATTTTGTTTCTACCGTTTTAGCCAAAATAAATTAATTGTTCATAGTGTACCACAAAATACTTGTTTGTGTGCACAAGGAAAACTTAAGGATGTTTGATGCAGCATGGTTTTGAATAGTGAAAAAATAGGAATAATCTCAATTTCCACTAGTTGGAAAGTTAGAGAATTAATTATGTTGCCTTGATACTACGAACATTGTGTGCCTTTTAAAAAAATAAGGCTGGGGCGCCTGGGTGGCTCAGTCGTTAAGCGTCTGCCTTCGGCTCAGGTCTTGATCCCAGGGTCCTGGGATCGAGCCCCACATATATATAAATATATAAATAAAATCTTCCTGCTCCGCGGGAAACCTGCTTCTCCCTTTCCCACTCCCCCTGCTTGTGTTCCCTCTCTCGCTGTGTCTCTCTCTGTCAAATAAATAAATAAAATCTTTAAAAAAAATTAAAAAATAAAAATAAAAAATAAGGCTGATCTGCATGAGACATAGAAAGAGCTTGAGATGTATTTTTAGGGTAAAAATAAAATTATAGAATTATTGTGAAGCATGAATGTATTTTTTAATGTCAGTATACATTGGCATATATTTATGCATATAAATGCATAGAAATTGATTTGGAAGTAAGCTCACTTGATTATTTTCTTTAGCAGGAATGGGGGAGCAGGAATGGGGGAGCAAGAAATGAAGGTAGGATTAACATTTTACTCTATGTCTTTCAGTGTTGTTTGAATCTCTCAGTAAAAATATATTCATGAAATTTCTGTGATTTGAAAAATTTGAGTTTTCACACACTGAAACTAAAGTGCACAAATTGTTAAGTATATAGCCCAATGGATTTTTACATATGTATTACTCATGTAACCACTATCTAGATCAAGATGTAGAATATTGGTCCCCAGAATGCCCCATTGTGCTCCTCCATTGTGTTCCTCCATAGATTATTTTGTCTGTCTGAAATTCATAGAAATAGAATTGTACAGTTTGTTCCAGTTTTGTGCCTGGATTTTTTGTTTTGTTTTGTTTTGTTTAGTATTATGTCTGTTATACTCATCCATGTTATCAGTTCTTTTTAACTGCTTGTATTATTCTATTCCACCACAATTTATTCATTCTACTGTTGATAGACATTTGAGTTATTTCCAGTTTAGGACAATTATGAAGAAAACTGCTATGATAGTCTTGTACATGCCTTTTGTGTGACATATTCATGCATTTTCTTTTAAATACTAAGTGTTGGAACTGCCAGGTGATAAGGGAGGCTTTAGTAGACCCCAGTGATTCACAGTGGTTGTAACAATTTATACTCTCATTGGAATATATGAACATTCCAGTTCTAGTGGCTCCATTGCCAATGATGAGATAAAAATATAAAAGAAGCATTTCTGGGTGCCTGGGTGGCTCAGTCAGTTAAGCCTCTGACTCTTGATTTCAGCTCAGATCATGATCTCAGGATCCTGAGGTCAAGCCCTGCATGTGGCTCTGCTCAATGGGGAGTCTGCTTGAGGATTCTCCCCCTCTCCCACCGTCCCTCCCCCTGCTCACACTCTTTAAAATAAACAAATAAATCTTTAAAGGAAATCCTCCATTTTATTTAGGTCGTCACATTTATTTGTATAAAACTGTTCATAATGATCTTGCAAAGAATTTATCAAATTTATTGATATTCTTAAAAGGAAAAGGCTTTTCACTTTGTTGATTTTTCTCCATTTTATGTCAGCTTTCTATTTTATCAATTTTTGTCTTCATTTTTATTCGTTTCCTTCTATTTTCTATTCTTTTTCTATTTCTTAAGATGGTAACTTAGAAATTGATCTTTTTCTTTTCTAATATATGTATTTAAAGTAATTTTTATGGTAAGCACTGTGAATCAGTAGGTCCAATCAGGAGAGATAAAACACACAGTAATTTGAAAAAGTGTAACATAAATAATTATTAACCCTACCAGTGGATTGGAGTAATGATGGGTTGGTCAGCAAAAAGTAAAGAAGATTCTACAGCTACTGCCCCTGGAGCTGAGATCGCACACCCAAGAAAGAGGCCCCCTCAGGGCCTCAGATCCAGACCTTGCTGTGGAAGGCTGCTGTGGCTCACAGAATGGCTGAGAAGTTCTTATGGTACCATATTGGTAAAGTGTGCTGGAAATCCACCCTCTGAAGTCCCAGGGAAACTTCACAGCCAGCACTTTGCTACAAAGCTGCCCAAGGGAGGTCAAGGGAAGCTACTGGCCACTATGAACTGCAGAAGGGGAAAGTAATGTGTCCTGGAGAAGCTTGCCCAGCAAGTATACCAGGATGAGGAAGAAAAAATGGTTTCCCCCTGCAATGTATTTCCAGTGCCCTCTAATGACAAAGTTCCAGCCAGCACGGAAAAATATTTAAAGGCCCCAAACCTGTTTACACAAAGCTGGCAGATAGGTGGAATTTGGAGCTGAGAGGCAAAAAATAATAAATAGCACACCTGCTTTTGCCATATTCCATGAATTTTAATGTGCTGAATTTTTATTATCTAATTGTCATAGTGCTTTCTTGACTACTGGGTTATTTAGAAGGGCATTGCTTAATTTCCAAATATTTTCAGATTTTTTAGTTACCTATTAATTGATTTCTAGCTTCATTTCACCATGGTCCAAGAAGTCGTCTATATGATTTTAATCTTTTGAAGTTTGTTCAGACTTCTTTTATGCATAGCAGATAGTGTATTTTGGTAAATATTTCATCTCTACTAGAATGTGCTTTCTGCAGTTGCTCGGTGTAGTGATATATATAAATATATATTGAATGTATATTTAATAATACATTTTTATATATATAAAATAGATCAAGTTTGTTAATAATTTTGTTCAGATTTCTATATAATTATGATTTTTGTTATCTAGTCATTCTATGGGGTCTAATACACCAGAAGTAGGTATATTAAACTATGATTAGGGTTCTACTTCTCCTCTACTCTTCTATTAATGTTTATGTACATTGTTTGAAGCTGTGTTAAAACAGACATAAAAATTTAGGGTTGTTGTGTCTTCCTGTTGAATTGCCCCTTTTATCTTTAGGAAATGCCTCCCTTTATCAGTGGTACTCTTCTTGCCTTAAAGGTAACTTTGATAGTAATATAACCACACAACTTTTTTTTTAGGTTACTGTTTGCATGCTCTATCATTTCCATTCTTTTGCTTTCAATCTGTGTACTTATATTTAAAACATAACAACATATACTTGAGTTGTTTTTTTAAATCCAGTCTGAAAATCTTTGCCTTTGATTTGGGAGTGTTTAGTCCATTTGCACTTCATGTAATTACTCATATAAATAACTTTAAGTTTACCATCTTGCTTATATATTTTTCCTATCCTTTCTCTTTTCCTTCTTTTCTATTTTTTTTTGATTATGTCACTATTTTATATTCCTTTATCAGCTTTTCTCAAATTCAGGCTTATTGAGGAGTAATTTCCATATAGTAAAATTCATAATTTTTACTATATAGTCTTATGAGTTTTGACAAATGCACCAAGTTGTGAAACCACCATCACAATCAAATTACATTGCAATTCCATCCCTCCAAATTTGCTTGTGCTTCTTTGCAGCCACCACTTTCCTTTACCCCCACACTCTGGCAACCACTGGCTTCTTTTCTATCCCTCTAGTTTTGCCTTTTATAGTAGGTCATATAAGTGGAATCATATAGTATATGTTATTTTGAGTTTGGCTTCTGTTGTTTAGCATTATGCATTTCCGATTCATTTATGTTGTTGTATAAGTCATTTGTTCTTTTTTATTGCAATGTAGTATTTCATTGCATGAACATACCAGTTTGTTTATCCATTTACCAGGTGGAAGTTATTTGAGTTGTTTCTACTTTTTTTTTTAAGATTCTATTTATCTATTTAAGATAGAGAGGGAGAGCAGGAGCAGGAGAGCAGAAGGAGAAGAAACAGCCTCCCTGCCAAGCAGGGAGCCCGACATGGTGCTCAATCCCAGGACCCTGGGACTACGACCCAAGCCGAAGGCAGACGCCTAACTGTGTGAACCACCCAGGTGCCCAGGTTGTTTCTACTTTTAAGCTGTTATGAATAATGTATTTGACTTGTTGTTACCAATTTCTGGTGACTATGAATAATGTTACCATGAACATTCATGTGCAGGTTTTTTGTGTGAACATGTTTTCCTTTTTACTTGGTAAATACCTAGGAATCAGATTACTGTGCCAAGTTATAAGTATATATTTAAAGTGATAAGTAAGAAACTGAACACTCATTTCCAAAGTAGTCATCCTATTTTTTGATTACCACCAATAATGTATTACTGAATGATTTCACATCTTCATTAGCCTTTGGTATTGTCAAGTTTTTTGTTTGCCATTCCAATAGATGTGTAATGGAATTTCATTGTGGTTTTAATTCACATTTTCTTAAGGATTGCTGATGTAGAATATCTTTTGATGTGCTTTCCATGTCTGTTTTGATAAAGTATCTGCTCAAAT
Source organism: Eumetopias jubatus (assembly GCF_037043125.1). Taxonomy (NCBI): domain Eukaryota; kingdom Metazoa; phylum Chordata; class Mammalia; order Carnivora; family Otariidae; genus Eumetopias; species Eumetopias jubatus. The sequence continues at coordinate 97,080,386 of NW_028274813.1, forward strand.
CTTTCACTAAGTTTTTTTCCTGGGTTGATTGTTTTCTTCTTATTGAGTTTTAAGAATTCTTTATACATTTAGGACATGAGACCTTTAGCTGATATGTGTTTTTCAAATATTTTTCTCCTAGTTTGTCATTTATCTTTTCATTTTATTATCATGGTCTTTGGGAGAGCTGACATTTTTAATTTTGATGGGAAAATACATCAATTTTTTCTTTTATGGTTCTTGAAATATTGACTGAGAAATCTATGAGACATTTGCATGATCTAAGGACGGAAAGACTTTATCCCACATTTTACTGTAATAGTTTTATAGTTTTAGATTTTCCATATATCTATAAGTCATTTGACTTAGTTTTTTGTGTATGGTCTGTGTCATGGATTGAAGTTTTGTTTTGTCTTGTCTTGTTTATCAAATGGAGATCCAACTTTTCCACCCTATTTGTGGAAAAGATGATTGATTCCTTATTGAATTGCCTTTGCAATTTTGTTGAAAATCAATTGGTTACATATGTGAGGGTCTATTTTTATACTGCTTGGCTTCATTGATTTATGTGTTTATCCTTTCACCAATATTATACGATCTTGACTACTTGATTATTTACAGTAAATCTTGAAACCATGTAGGAAGAGTCCTCCAACTTTGTTCTTTACAATTATGTTTTTGTTGTACTAGCTCCTATGCCTTTCCATGTAAATTTTCTACTTTCTTAAAAGCTTAGGTCATTGATTTGAGATCTTTCTTATTTTCTAATATAAGCATTGTTAAAAATTTCCCCTGTAAGGACAGCTTTATCTGCATCCCAAAGGTTTTGATATATTGTATTTTCACTTTCATTCAATTGCAAATGTTTTCTGATTTTCTTGCAATATCTTCCTCAACCCATTGGTTATTTACAAGAGTTTTTATCAATTTCCAAATAGAAGATGTTTTCCAAAATCTTTTTTTGTACTTTTATTCTGTTATGATGAGAAAACACATTTTGTATTATTTTAAATATTTTAAGTGTGTTTTGTTTGTTTTGTGGCCCAGAATATCATTTCTCTGGGCAGATGTTTCATATTTTCTTGAAAAGGATGACTAATCTGCTATGGTGGATGGAGTGTTCTATGAATATTAATTAGGTCAAATTGGTTGATAACATTCAAGTCTTCTAACTTTTTATTAATTTTTGGTCTAATGTTTTTATAGATTACAGAGGAAAATATTGAAATTGCCAACCACAATTTTGGATGTCTGTATTTTTTCAATTCTATCAGATTTTGCTTCCTGTATTCTGAAGATTCTTTTGTACATGTACATTTATCATTTTTGCATATTCTTGGTGAACTGAGGCCTTTGTCACTATATAATTTTTCCCCTTTTCCCAGGAAATATTCCTGTTCTGAAGTCCAATTTTCTGATATTAAAATTGCCACTCCAACATTCTTTTTTAGAAATGTTATTTATTTTTAAAAAATTCAAATATAATTAACATACAGTGTTATATGAGTTTCAGGTGTACAATATAATGATTCAACAATTCTATATGCCACTCAGGGCTTATCACAAGTGTACTCTTAATTTCCTTCACTTACTTCACCTATTCCCTCACCAACCTCTCCTCTAGCAACTTCCAGTTTGTCCTCTCTATTGAAAAGTCTGTTTTTCTTGTCCATCTCTTTTTTCTTTGTTTGTTTTGTTTCTTAAATTCCACATATGAGTGAAATCATGTTATTTGTCCTTCTCTAATGGACTTATTTAACTTAGCATTATACCCTCTAGATCCATCCATGTTGTTACAAATGGTAAGATTTCTTTCTTTTTTATGTCTCAGTAATATTCCAGTGTGTGTGTGTGTGTGTGTGTGTGTGTGTGTGTGTGTGTGTACATCTTCTTTATCCATTCACCTATGGATGTACACTTGGGTTGCTTGCATATCTTGGCTATTGTAAATAATGCTGCACCAAAATAAAAAGCACAGCAAAAGAAACCATCAACAAAACAAAAAGACAATCTACAATGGGAGAAGGTATTTGCAAATGAAATATCCAATAAGGGGTTAATATCCAAAATATATAAAGAACTTATACAACTCAACACCAAAAAAACCAAATCTAATTAAAAGGGTTCTAGAGGGGAGGGGGGTAGGGGGATGGGTTAGCCTGGTGATGGGTATTGAGGAGGGCACGTTCTGCATGGAGTACTGGGTGTTATGAACAAACAATGAATCATGGAACACTGCATCAAAAACTAATGATGTAATATATGGTGATTAACATAACAATAAAAAATTAAAAAGAAGAAAAAAAAAGTGATTGGAAGACATGAATAGACATTTTTCCAAAGAAGATGTACAGATGGCCAACAGGCACATGAAAAGATGCTCAACATCACTCATCACTGGGGAAATGCAAATCAAAACCACGGTGAGATATCACGTCACACCTGTCAGAGTGACTAAAATTAAAAACATAAGAAATAACAAGTGTTGATGAGGATGTGGAGCAAAAGGAACCCTTGTGCACTGTTGGTGGCAATGCAAGCTAGTGCAGCCATTGTAGAAAACAGTCATGGACAGTCCTTAAAAATTAAAAATAGAATTACCATGTGATCCATATTTCTTTTGATTAGTATTTGTTTGGGCTCCTCAAATTTCCAACCTGTCGTGCCAACCTCCACGACCACCAAAAGATCAACTGGTTTTTCTTTCACCCATGTTAGTCCCTGTACTGGCACCGAGTCCAATCTTTAATCCAAACCCAGAATTAGCCAGTTCCCCCAAAGAAGAAATTGCTTGCCAGCATAAGCTTATTACAAATATTTTTCCCAATTCTGGAATATTATCAAGTCCTTTCAGCATCCATATCACTCTCATGTCTTCAAAAATCTTGTCATTTATCCATTTTTTCCCCTAATTGTTGCATTTGGAACATTGGCCTGATGCAAACTATTAAATTCTACCCATAAGTTTGTGTATGTGTGTGTGTGTAAATATATATATTTAAGGGGAAAAAAAGTTGCACACATGCTTACCAATGACAGGAATTTTAAAAAATGCTTTAATTGATGTTTGCATTTGGAAATATGCTTCAGGGGTTTAATAGTTTTCTCATGTTTCACCATATTTGAAGCCACCTGCCTTCTTATTTTGTTGAGAAGAGCTAAGGGAAGAAGAACATCTAAGGGCCTTTGGTCTTGAAAGTGAACTATGTGTTAAACGTGAGAATTGTCAAAGTACAATTGTTTAAAAATTAAGACTTGATTTTATACAAATATTATAGTGAGCATATGTCAAGGATTTCTTAACTCATTATTGAGAGAACCATGAAGAGGTAAAGCTGGCTCATGGGAGAATTCAAAGTACCTAATAGATAGTTATCCAGTGAAAGGAAAGCTGAAATGAATTTGCTAACAGATACAAACTAGTTAATGTCCTACAGGGGTAAGGGACACTTAACCATCAGAGTTACCTTAATTCCAGAGAGAAATCTAAAGTTAAAGCCTAGTTTTACAGAATATAGTCCCTAATCAAGAGTAAATAGTAATTCAAACAAAAGTAAAATCCCCTCATTTAGTTAAATCATTAGAGCCATTAATGCTTTCAAGTGACATAAAAATGGTATGTAGTCATGCTTTTGCCTTATTTCTAAACATCAGAACATCTTTCTTAACAGAATTTTATTAATGCAAAGCAAACTTCTCAGAAATATTAAGTTTATATACAAAAGAGCAGATGTAGTATGACTATAAAGATTGAGAGATAATTTTGAGACATTTTTTCCCCTATGATCCTTATTAACAACTTCAGCTGCCTTGTTGGAAGTGCCTTTGGATTAGAGAAATAGAAGATATTATTGACTTTTTGTTAAACTCTCATATCATGTAAGCCTTGAAAAATGTATATGTTCTTTTTTTTCAATTTTAAACATGGAATTTAAACCATTTCCACAAATGCTTAGACCTGTGTAATCTTCACTACTAACAAGACACAGTATTTCCATCACTCCAAAGAGTTACCCTGTGCCCTTTGCAAGGTAATGCGTCCCCATATCAAAGCAAACAGTGAATTCTATCACCATATGTGAATGTGCTTTTTCTAGAATTCATATAAATATGCATTATATTTTGTGTCTTTTTTCACACCGCATTAGGTTTTTGAGATGGCTATGTATTTCGGTAGTTTGTTCTTTTATATTGCTGAGAAGTGTTCTATTGTATGAATATACCACAGTATTTTTCCAATCTCCTATTGATGGATACCCGGACTTTTTATAGTTTTGGCGAAAATTAAGTTTAAAAGTAAGTTTTGGCTAAAATAACATTTTAACGATCATTCTTGCACAAAGCTTGATGTGGATATATGTTTCCATCTTGAATAAATGCTAGGTGGTACATTGCTGAGTTGTAGGGTAGATAGCTTTTTAAGAAATTATAAACTAGTTTTCCAAATCGTTTGTAACATTTTATCTGCCAAACAACGAGATTATTATGAGGGTTCTGATAGTATTGTCATCGGTCAGCAATGTTTTTCTATAAGGGATATCAAGTAAATATCCTAGCTTTGTGGGCCATACAGTCTCTGTTGTAATTACTCGCTTCTGCTATTGCAGTGTGGAAGCATGCACAGAAAATACATACATAAATGGGCATGGCTGTGTTCTAATAGAACATTATAAAAAAAAAGGCAACAAATGGATTTAACCCTTGGGTCATATTTTTCCACTTTTGCTCTGTATCATCTCCAACATTTGGTGTCACCGATATTTTTCATTTTAGTTATGTGGGTAGATGTGATTTTTAAAACTTTGCATTTCCCCGATGACTAATGATGTTGAGCATGAAATTTTATGCTTACTGGACATTTATACATCTTCTTTCTGAAATGTCAGTTCAAATTTGTTTCTCATTTTTATCTTATTATTGGGGAGCAGACAAGTCCGTTCTTAAATGTATGTTTGTGAATGTTTTCTTTCACTATGGCTTCGCTGTTTATTTTCTTAATAGTAGGTCTTCCTGAGCAATGTTTTACTTTTGCAAAAGTTCAAATTATAATTTATCTTAAAATTCTTAGTGTTTTCACTTTTCTCTTTATGAAATTTTAGCTTACTTATTGTGAAGATATTCTCCAATGATTTTTTTCCTGGAAGTTTCAAAGCTTTAGATTTTACATGTAGATCTGTAATCCAACAAAAGAACTGCTTAGAGAAGACACCCTTGCCTTGTCTCTGAACTTAAAGGGAAACACTGTCTCTCATTATAATGTATGATATTAGCTATTTTTGAGATGCCATTTACTGGGGGGCACCTGGGTGGCTCAGTCAGTTAAGCGTCTGCATTTGGCTCAGGTCATGATCCCAGGGTCCCAGGATCGAGCCCCGCATTGGGCTCCCTGCTCAGCAAGGAGTCTGCTTCTCCCTTTGCCCTTTACCCTGCTCTTGCTCTCTCTCTTGCTCTCTCAAATAAATGAACAAAATCGTTAAAAAATGCCATTTACAACACTTCATCAAAAACTAATGATGTAATATATGGTGATTAACATAACAATAAAAAATAAAAATTAAAAAAATTATTTAAAAAAATGCCATTTACTGGAGGAAATTCCATCCTATTCCTATTGTTGATAGTTGGATTTTTAAATTTTTATTATCTTATTCAGTGATTCATCAGTCTTATATAATACTCATGTTCATTACATCATGTGCCCTCCTTAATGTCCATCACTCAGTTACCCCATCCCCCCAGCTCCCGCCCCTCCAGCAACCCTTACTTTGTTTCCTAAGATTAAGAGTCTCTTATGGTTTGTCTCCTTCTCTGATTTCATGTTCTTTTATTTTTCTCTCCCTTCCCTTATGATTCTCTGTTTTGTTTCTCAAATTCCACTTATGAGTAAAATCATATAATTGTCTTTCTCTGATTGACTTATTTTGCTTAGCATAATACCCTCTAGTTCCATCCATGTCATTGCAAATGGCAAGATTTCATTTTTTTGATGGCTGAGTAATATTCCATTGTGTGTGTGTGTGTGTGTGTGTGTGTGTGTACCACATCTTCTTTATCCATTCATCTGACAGTGGACATCTGGGTTCTTTCCATAGTTTGGCTACTGTGGACATTACTGCTATAAACATTGGGGTGCAGGTGCCCCTACAGATCACTGCGTTTATATCTTTGGGGTAAATACCCAGTAGTACAATTGATGGGTCATAGGGTAGCTCTATTTTCAACTTTTTGAGGAACCTCCATACTGTTTTCCAGAGTGGCTGCACCAGCTTGCATTCCCACCAACAGTGTAAGAGGGTTCCCCTTTCTCTGCATCCCCGTCAACATCTGTCATTTCGTGACTTGTTAATTTTAACCATTCTGACTGGTGTGAGGTGGTATCTCATTGTGGTTTTGATTTGTATTTCCCTAATGCAGAGTGATGTTGAACATTTTTTCATGTGTCTTTTGGCCATTTGTATGTCTTCTTTGGAGAAATGTCTGTTCATGTCTTCCACCCATTTCCTGATTGGATTATTTGTTCTCTGGGTGTTGAGTTTGATTAAGTTCTTTCTAGATTTTGGTTACTACCCCTTTATCTGATATGTCATTTACAAATATCTTCTCGCATTCTGTCGGTTGTCTTTTGGTTTTGTCGACTGTTTCCTTTGCTGTGCAAAAGCTTTTTATCTTGATGAAGTCCCAATAGTTCATTTTTGCTTTTGTTTCCCTTGCCTCTGGAGACATGTCTAGCAAGAAGTTGCTGTAGCCGAGGTCACAGAGGTTACTGCCTGCATTCCTCTCTAGGATTTTGATGGGATTCCTGTCTCACATTTAGGTCTTTCATCCATTTTGAGTCTATTTTTGTGTGTGGTGTAAGAAAAACGGTCCAGTTACATTCTTCTACATGTGGCTGTCTTTTTTTCATTGGATATTCTTTCCTGCTTTGTCAAAAATTAGTTGACCATAGAGTTGAGGGCCCATTTCTGGATTCTCTATTCTGTTCCATTGACTTATGTTTCTGTTTTTGTGCACGTACTATACTGTCTTGATGATTACACCTTTGTGATAGAACTTGAAGTCCAAAATTGTAATGCCACCAGCTTTGGTTTTCTTTTTCAACATTCCTTTGGGTATTTGTGGTCTTTTCTGGTTCCATACAAATTTTAGGATTATTTGTTCCAGTTCTGTGAAAAATATCGATGGTATTTTGATAGGGATTGCATTGAATATATAGATTGCTCTAGGTAGCATAGACATTTTAACAATATTTCTTCTTCCAATCCATGAGAATGGAACATTTTTCCATTTCTTTGTGTCTTCCTCAATTTCTTTCATGAGTGTTTTATAGTTTTCTGAGTACAGATCCTCTGCCTCTTTGGTTAGGTTTATTCCTAGGAATCTTATGGTTTTGGGTGCAACTGTACATGGGATCGACTCCTTAATTTCTCTTTCTTCGGTCTCATTGTTAATGTATAAAAATACAAGTGATTTCTGTGCATTGATTTTATAACCCACCACATTGCTGAATTCCTGTATGTGTTCTAACAATTTTGGGGTAGAATATTTTGCGTTTTCCATATAAAGTATCATGACATCTGTAAAGAGTGAGAGTTTGACTTCTTATTTGCCAACTCAGATGCCGTTCTTTTTGTTGTCTGATTGCTGAGGCTAGGACTTCTAGTACTATGTTGAACAACAGTGGTGAGAGTGGACATCCCTGTCGTGTTCTTGACCTTAGGGGAAAAGCTCTCAGTTTTTTCCCATTGAGAATGATATTCTCTGTGGGCTTTTTGTGTATGGCTTTTATAACATTGAGTTATGCTCCCTCAATCCCTACACTCTGAAGAGTTTTAATCAAGAAAGGATGCTGTACTTCATCAAATGCTTTCTCTGCATCTATTGAGAGGATCATATGGTTCTTGTCCTTTTATTAATGTAGGGTATCACATTGATTGATTTGCAGATGTTGAACCACACTTGCAGCCCAGGAATAAATTCCACTTGGTCATGATGAATAATCCTTTTAATGTATGTTAGATCTTATTGGCTAGTTTCTTGGTGAGAATTTTTACATCCATGTTCATCAGGGATATTGGTCTGGAATTCTCCTTTTTGGTGGGGTCTTTGTCTGGTTTGGGGATCAAGGTAATGCTGGCCTCATAGAAAGAGTTTGAAAGTTTTCCTTCCATTTCTATTTTTTGAAAGAGCTTCAGAAAAATAGGTATTAATTCTTCTTTAAATGTTTGATAGAATTCTCCTGGGATGTTATCCAGCCCTGGACTCTTGTTTGTTGGGAGATTTTTTTATTACTGCTTCATTTTCCTTGCTGGTTATGGGTCAGTTCAGGTTTTCTATTTCTTCCTGTTTCAGTTTTGGTAGTTCATACATCTCTAGGAATACATTCATTTCTTCCAGATTGCCCAATTTGTTGGCATATAGTTGCTCATAATATGTTCTTATAACTGTTTGTATTTCTTCAGTGTTGCAGTGTTGGTTGTGATCTCTCCTCTTTCATTCATAATTTTATTATTTGGGTCCTTTATCTCTTCTTTTTGATAAACCTGGCCAGGGATTTATCCATCTTATTAATTCTTTCAAAGAACCAGCTCCTAGTTTCATTGATCTGTTCTACTGTTCTTTTGGTTTCTATTTCATTGATTTCTGCTCTAATCTTTTATATTAATTCTATTCTCCTGCTGTGTTTAGGCTTTATTTGCTGTTCTTTCTCCAGCTCCCTTAGGTATAAGGTTAGGTGTAAGGTTAGCTTGTGTATTTGAGACCTTTCTTGTTTCTTGAGAAAGGCTTGTAGTGCTATATACTTCCCTCTTAGGACTGCCTTTGCTGCATCCCAAAGGTTTTGAACAGTTGTGTTTTCATTTTCATTTGTTTCCATGAATTCTTTTAAATTCTTCTCTAATTTCCTGGTTGATGCATTCATTCTTTAGTAGGATGCTCTTTAGCCTCTATGTATTTGAATTTTTTCCAACTTTCCTCCTGTGATTTGAGTTCATGTTTCAAAACATTGTGGTCTGAAAATATTCAGGGAATGATCCCAATCTTTTGGTACCGGTTGAGACCTGATTTGTGACCCAGTATGTGATCTATTCTGCAGAATGTTCCATGTGCCCTTGAGAAGAATGTGTATTCTGTTGTCTTAAGAAGGAATGCTCTGAATGTATCTGTGAAGTCCATCTGGTCCACTGTGTCATTCAAAGCCCTTGTTTCCTTGTTGTTGTTTTTTAAAGATTTTATTTATTTATTTGACAGAGAGAGACAAAGCGAGAGCAGGAACACAAGCAGTGGGAGTGGGAGAGGGAGAGCAGGCCTCCCGCAGAGCAGGGAGCCCGATGTGGGGCTCGATCCCAGGACCCTGGGATCATGACCCGAGCCGAAGGCAGCTGCTTAATGACTGAGCCACCCAGGCGCCCCCCTTGTTTCCTTGTTGATCTTCTGCTTAGATGATCTGTCCATTGCAGTGAGTGGGGTGTTAAAGTCCCTACTATTATTGTATTATTATCAACATGTTTCTTTAGTTTTGTTATTAATTGGTTTATATAATTGGCTGCTCCCATGTTAGGGGCATAAGTATTTCCAGTTTTTAGATCTTGTTGGATGGACCCTTTAATTATGATATAGTGTCCTTCCTCATCTCTTATTACAGTCTTTGGTTTAAAATCGAATTTGTCTGATATAAGGATTGCTACCCCAGTTTTCTTTTGATGTCCATTAGCATGACAAATGGTTTTCCACCCCCTCACTTTCAATCTGGTGGTGTCTTTGGATCTAAAATGAGTTTCTTGCAGACAGCATATCAATGGGTCTTGGTTTTTTATCCAATCTGATACCCTGTGTCTTTTGATTGGGGCATTTAGCCCATTTACATTCAGAGTAACTATTGAAATATGAATTTAGTGCTACTGTATTACCAGTAAAGTCACTGTCTCTGTATATTGTCTCTGTTCCTTTCTGGTCTATGTTACTTTTGGGGTCTCTCTTTGCTTAAAGGATCTGCTTTAATATTTCTTGCAGGGCTGATTGAGTGATCACAAATTCTTTTAGTTTCTGTTTGTCCTGGAAGCTTTTTATCTCTCCTTCTATTTTGAATGACAGCCTTGCTAGATAAAGTATTCTTGGCTGCATATTTTTCTAATTTAGTACCCTGAATATATCATGCCTGTCCTTTCTGGCCTGCCAGGTCTCGGTGGATAGGTCTGCTGCCAGTCTAATGTTTTTACCCTTGTAGGTTACAAACCTCTTGTCCTGCGCTGCTTTCCTGATTTTCTCTTTGTCTCTGAGATTTGCAAGCTTCACTATTTTATGTCTAGGTTTTTGACCTATGTTTATTGATTTTGAGAGGGGTTTTCTGTGCCTCCTGGATTTTGATGCCTATTTCCTTCTCCAGACTAGGGAAGTTCTTCACTATAATTTGCTCCAATATTCCTTCTGCCCCCCCCCCCGCCCCTTCTGGGATCCCAATTATTCTAATATTATTTCACTTTATGGTATCACTTATCTCTCAGATTCTCCCCTTGTGATCCAGTAGTTGTTTATCTCTTTTTCTCAGCTTCTTTATTCTCCTTCATTTAGTTTTCTATGTCGTTAATTCTCTCTTCTGCCTCATTTATCCTAGCAGTTAGAGCCTCTATTTTTTATTGCATCTCATTAATAGCCTTTTTTATTTCGATTTGATTAGATTTTAGTTCTTTTATTTCTTCAGTAAGGGATTCTCTAGTCTCTTCTATGTTTTTTTTCAAGCCAAGTTAGTATCTTATAACCGTTATTCTGAACTCTAGTTCCAACATCTTACTTAGGTACATACCGATTAGGCCCCTGGCAGTCAGTACTGCCTCTTGCTCTCTTTTTTTGAGGTGAGTTTTTCCATCTTCTCATTCTATCCAGAGAATAGATGAATGAGAAAACAAAATACTAAAGTGGCAACAATGACCCCAGAGATATATACACTAAACAAATCAGAAAAGACCCAAAACGGAAAACAAAATTTTTAAAAGCGAGAGAATATAATCAAACAGGTGAACAGAACAGATCAATACACTGCATGCTGTATGTATTTTGGTCTGTTTGTGAAAAAACTAGATCCCAAAATTGTAAAGAAAGGAAAACTTATATATGTACAGAAATAAAATTAAATACAATGGAAGGATAGAATGTAACTGTAAAAATGAAAATTATGAGACAAAAAAAGAGAAAGAATATAAACAGACAGGTGAAGAGAACAGAGCAATACACTATATCCTGACATATTTTCGTCTGTTTTTTTGAATAAACTGCATCCCAAAATTGTAAAGAAAGAAAAACAGAAAAGTAACATTAAATACAATGAATGTATAGAATGTAACTGTAAAAATGAAAATTAAAAAAGATTTTTAAAAAAGAGTTGATAAAATAAGAAATTAATTGAAAAAAGAAAGAGGAAAAAAATTAAAACTGAAAGACTAAAGAGTTGTGGGGGGAAAAAAATCAACCCATGAATTCTGTATACTATTTTCCCCTAGTGCTGGAGTTTTGCAGTTCTCTATAATTGGTAAACTTGATCTTAGCTGGATATTCTTGCTGATCTTCTGGGGGAGGGGCCTGTTCCACTGATTCTCAGGTGTCTTTGCCCTGGGTGGAATTGCACCACCTTTGCCAGGGGGCCAGGCTAATTAATCCAGAGCTCTGGATTGCTCTACATGGCTTTTGGATTCCTTGAAGACTTTCTGCACAGCTTTGGAGGATGAGAATGAAAATGGTGGCCTCCCAGCCTCCCAATCTCCAGCCCTGGAGCCAAAAGCTCAGAGCCCCACTCCTCAGTGTGCTCTCAGAGAAGAGCAGTCAATGCCTCCTGTCTCCCTGGTCTCCATCCACACTCCATGCTCACCCAGCCTGTGACCAAGCGTTTCTATCTCAGGCACGCAACCCAGCTTCAAGTCTCCAAACCTTGCAGATTCCTGCACACACTGGTTCTGCTCCTCCCGGAGGAAGGAGGTTCTTGCTGTGGTTCTGCCACTTGCTGGGTCCCTGCTCAGAGAACAGTTACCGGACCGTGCCAGGGTTCATGGTTAATAGCAACTGCAAGCTGAGATCCCACTCCTGGGCTCCCTGATTACAGCTGGCTTTCCTGCTCCAATGCCTGGGAACTATGCTGCACCCCTGTTCTTTCTGTGACCCCGGGGATCCTGAGACCACACTGTCCCACCTAGGATTCCACCCATCTGGAATCCTGGGCTCAGATGGCTCTGCCATCTGAGTGCCTTTCAGGCAGGGACATCCCTCATCAGAGCAGACTTCTAAAAGTTCCAATTTTGCCCTCCACTGCTATATCACTTTCTGATAGCCGGCTGACAGAGGCTCCACCGCACCCCCCCACGGTTTATCTTCCAATATATTGCCTCAGATTCACTTCTCCGCACCTCCTACCTTGCAGAGAGTGGTCGCTCTTCTAGCTGTAGAATTCCAGAAATTCTTTTCTTAGATCTCTGAGTACCCAGGTGTTCAGAATGATTTGATAGCTATCTAGCTGAATTCCTGGGACCAGACAAAACTAAGGTCTCCCACTCCTCTGCCATCTTGGAAAGTCCGAAAAAAATATATATTCTTATTTAGGAATAATTTTTCCAGAGAAATAGCACTCCTTCTATTTTCTGAACACCCTACCCAAAGGTAAATTTTGGAAGGGCAATTATGTTGTAATTTCTATTGCATAAGAAATAAATTATATGAGCCAAGTTATATAATGTATGTATGAATGTGGTTGCTATCATTAAAGGCAAGGTTATGCCTATTCTGGCCATTTTCAAACAGATTGGCAAGAAAATAAAACCACATCCACAAGAAAGGTACAAAATAACATAACTGAATTAGGATACCTTTAATTTCAGAGAATTGACATCCTGAAGAAGGTCATCTGAAGAGGAGCATAATTGAATCAGTGTAGCTGGGAATGATTTCCACATTTTGCAGTCCCTGGCTGAATCATTTAAATTCTCAACCCAGGTTTTATGCCTAAAAGTGAGCATTAATTCTAAAAAACAGTGTTATTATAAAGCCAGATGAATAACTAATGCCTGGCATAGATCTGCTTAGGTAATTTCAACCTAAGATTTGTATTGGGGTATCATTAAGTGAACCAGAAGTTAAAGCAAAGTTGGCCTTTATAGCTTCAGAGGGACTTAATGAGTTCAGAAGTAGTGTAGCGATTTTTTTTCAATAATTGGTAAGAAAGTTACTGTGTGTGATAGAAACCTTGTATTGAAGAGAGTGAATGACATTAAAGTTACTGGCATATTGCCTTCAGCATTATAGAAGTGCTGTTATTTCTGAATATAAGGGCTACTAATTCTTGATATGCCTTAAAAGACGTGTCTCACAAAATGGAATGGGAAAAATAGAACCCTTTTAAGGCAAATGAAAAGAAAATCCCCAAAAAGCTCTTGGTTAGTAGGTTGACATATAGGTTCAAACCCTCAGATAATCGAAATAACTTAAAAGCAAAATAAATCTCTGGTATCTATTTTGTAATGTTTTTGCACTTTGAAAATAAGGCCTTTGACCTAGGAACTTTTAGTGAGAATTGGTGTGCTGACTTCTTCCAGTCAGTTCTCATGGCTATTACTTAATATTTCTGCCCCAATACAGGACCCACTCCGAAGAACTACGGGTTGAGGGATTTGATTTACCTAGGGAAAATGAGATTATATGGGTCCTGCTAATCAAATTCACAGGATGCTGTTTTTATCTATCAGAATATCAGTTGTTGTTAATTTATAATATAAAGCATTTCTGGCATAAGTAGAGACTACCTACTTTCTAAATGTTGATGTTCTTTTATTCTGAGAGACTTTTCTAAAGTCATAAAAAAGATATTACTAACTTTATTTACAAAAAAAGCTAAACAAAAGTGTGAGAAAGAGAAGGCAATAATATGTGTTTTAATCTACCAGAACCAAAGGAATTTTATCCCAGAAAAGCAATCCAGATTCAACATTAGGAAACTTTTTCTGTGGTATGTTATGTAAATAAGTCATAGAGTATTAAAGCATATTATAACATACAATTATAAACACCTTTAAAGAGTAGGGAAAGAAGACACTGTCGGTGGCAAAAAATATCCCAGAAATAAATTTGAATATAATATGAAGTCAATACAAAGGATATATCACTAATCAATGGACAAATAAGGAGTTATTCAATCTGGAGCAATAGTTCAGCAGTTTGGAAAAAAAAATCATGTAGATTCTCGCCTCACATCAAACATCAAAATAAATCCCAGACGGTTTGAGTTAAATATATAAAAACAAATCAAAACAGGAAAAAAAAGCAGTGAATATTTATCAAACTTTTGGAAGGAGACAACTGAAAAGCAATGGAAAAAATAGTAATATTTAATTATGTGAATATTTAAGATTTCTATCCCTCCCCAAAGCAAAACCACAATTACAATTAAAAGACAAACATAAACCTGGAGGGGGGAAAATCACAATTAATTTGATAGCAATGTTATAAATTTGGTAAAATACCAAGACTTAAATTGATAGTGACATTCAATTGAACCTATATATGCTATGTTTTTTTCCTATACATATAAACCTATGATAAGTTTAAATGTGCAAATTAGGCATAGTCAGAGATTAACAATAACTAATAATAAAGTAGAAAAACTGTAACAATATATTGTAATAAAAGTTATGGGAATGTAGTCTCTTTTTTTTCTCTTAGTATATCTTATTGTACTGTACTTCCCCTTCTTGTGACGATATGAGATGATAAAATACCTACATGGTGAAATGAAGTGAGATGAAAGATGTAGGCATTGTAATGTAACAGTAGGCTACTATTGATCTTCTTATGATACGTCAGGAGGTGGATCATCTGCTTCCAGACCACAGTTGACTGGGGGAACCTGAAACCAGGGAAAGTGAGACTGCGGATAAGGGGAGAACTGCTGTACAAAGGCTCATAAGAGATTACTACAAACAAGGAAAAGCCAACAAATTAGACAACCAAGAAAAAAAATGGATAAATTCCTAGTGACATACAAGACTGAATCATGAAGAAATAGAAAATCTGAACAGATCAATAATGACTAAGGAGACTGAATCAATAATCAAAAGCCTCTCAACAAAGAAAAGCCCAGGACCAGATTGCTTCACTGGTGAGTTTTACCAAACACTTAAAGAAGAATTTATGCCAATCCTTCTCACTCTTCTAAAATATTGAAGAGGAATGAACATTCCCACACTCATTTTACAAGGCCAGCATTATGCTGACACCAAAGCCAGGTAAAGTCACTACAAAAAAAGAACATTATAGGCCAATATCTCTGATGAATATAGATGCAAAAATTCTCAATAAAATACTAGCAAAATGAATTCATCTACACATTGGAAAGATCATACACCATGATCAAGTGGGATTTATCCCGGGATGCAAATATGGTTCAACATATACAAATCAATAAATGTGATACATCACATCAGTAAAATGAAGGATAAAAATCATGATCACCTCAATAGATGCAGAAAAAGTATTGATAGAATTCAACATCCTTTTATGATAAAAACTCATAACAAATTATGTATGGAAGGAATACACCTCAACATAATAAAGGCCATTATGACAAGTCCACATCATACTCAGTGGTGAGAATTTAAAAACTTTTCCTCAAAGATTGAGAATAAGACAAGAATACCATCACCACTCCTATTCAACATAGTACCGAAGGTCCAGCAAGAGCGATTAAGAAAAAGAAATAAAAGGCATCCAAGTCAGAAAGGAATTAAGTAAAATTGTCTCTGTTTTCAGATTGGATGATCTTACATATAGAAAACCCTAAAGATGCAACCAAAAAACAGATTTAATCAATAAATTCAGGAAAATTGCATATACAAAATCAACATCCAAACATCAGTTGTGTTACTATACACTAACAATTAACTGAAAAAGAAATAAAGACAACAATCTCACTTATAATCACATCAAAAACAATAAAATACTTAGTAATGCATTTAACAAAGAAAGATTAAATAAATTTAACCAAGAGTCTGTACACTGAAAGTTATGAGACATAGATAAAAAATTGAAGGAGACATATATAAATGGAAAGATGTTCAGTGTTCATGGATTAGAAAAATTATGTTAAAATGTGCATATTACCCAGAGCAATCTACAGATTCAATGCAATCCCTATCAAAAATCTCTTTCAAAATTCCAATGGCATTTTTTCCATAGTAATAGAAAAAAATTCTAAAATACATACGGAATCACAAAAGATTCTAATAACCAAATCAATCTTGAGAAAGCACAAACTTGGAGGCATCAACTTCCTGATTTCAAACTATATTACAAAGCTATAGTAATTAAAACAATATAGCACTGGCATAAAAATAGACACATAGACTAAGGAACAGAATCAAGAGCTCAGAAATAAATCATGCATATATAGTCAACTATTTGATGAAAGAGTCAAGAATGTTCAATGGGGAATGGATAATCTTTTCAATAAATAATGTTGGAAAACTGGAAATGCACATGCAAATGAATGAAATTGGACCTTGATTGCACACCACTCACAAAAATTAATTCAAAATGGATTAAAGACTTAAGTATAAGACCTGAAACCATAAAACTCTTTGAAGAAAATATAGGGGAGCTTGAGGAGCTAAGATGGAGAGTAATAGGAGAACCCTAGGCTTGCCTCATCCCTCAAGCACAGCTAGATAAATATTAAATCATTCTGAATACCCAACAAATTGATCTGAGGACTTAGAAAAACTACACAACTAGAGGGAGAGAGACCACAGACAGAGGTGTGGAGATGTGGTATGGGGGAGAAATGTATCACAGGTGCTGCAGAGGAGAGCCCAGGTAGCAGAGAGAGGTGACAGAAGAGCACACAGGGAATTGCACAAGGAAAACACTTCCCCAAAGCCACTGACTGGGAAAATGAGAGGGGCTGATTTTCATGAGTTTTTTCAATCAGCAGGGCTCAAAGACGAGTTTTAGAGGTCTGTTGTGTGGCTGGTATAGAGCCATGAGGACACTGCATTGCTTCTGAAGAGAAGGCAGGCAGGTAACCTGGGGGGGCAAACAGCATGATCTGAGGATCTCCTGGAATGCACTGGGGAAGATGGTCCCCCCTTCTTGGAGCACATCTGAGAGAGGTGGCATGGCCTCTCCAGGGACAAAGGAAACTGCGGGTGACATTACTCTCCCCCACCCCTCATCATAGGCACAGAGACACCTGCTGAGGGTGGCTAATGCAGATCCTTGCTGCTTAGTGTGCTTTGCTCCAAATTCCACACTCCTGAGCTCTAGTGCAACTGCCCCTCTGGGTCAAACCAGAATCAATCCCAGTGCAGCAAGACCTTCCCCCAAGTCCCTACCACACCAGGTCCCTAAAGTTTGGAGCTTTAAAAGTCAGCCTACCTGGCTGAGATAGAGCCAAAGGTGCACTGATTTCTCCAGGGAGGTAAGCAACCCAGACACAGTGTGTAAGTAGCAATCTGAGGAACACCTGGGACACATGAGGGAAATCTGTTAGCTCTTATGGGAGCAGTTCCCTGACAGCAGCAAGCATGAACTCCCCTCTCCCTCTCCTGACAAAGGAGCTGGCTTATACAATTTCCCTCCCCTACTCCTCAGCATAAACTAACTTCAGTAACTAGCAACGTGCCAACACTGGCTGCCTAAATTGCTTGCACCGAGCCCCCTCCCCCACCCCCCTCTGCTCTGCTGGTAATGCTTTTCTTGGGCAAGTGTGCCTAAGAACCAGTGCAACAGACCCCTCCCTCAGAAGACCAGCACAAACTCCTACATGCACCATATTAACACCTAGTTAAAATTCACCACACTCTGGCCAAGGTCCAAACACTCCCCACTGCAGGCAAGGAGAAACTGCAGAGGACCAACCTGAGGGACAGAGCAGCCATAATAAATGCAGCACACACCAGAGACAATTCCTGAAGCACCAGGCTGTGGATATTGTATGACCTCTTCATAGAGCCATTACTCTCAAGAACAGGAAACATAACAGGCTTTTCTAACACAGAGACGAAGACAGAGACCTAGACAAAATGCCAAGACAGAGGAATTCATCCCAAAAGAAAGAAAAATAGAAGGTCATGGCCAGGGATCTAATCAAAACAGATATAAGGAGGATGCCTGATCCAGAATTTAAAGCAACAATCATAAGGATACTAGCTCAGCTTGAGGAAAACATAGAAGACACTGTGAGTCCCTTACCACAGAGATAAGAGCTTAAAACCAGTCTAGCTGAAATGAAAAATGCAATAACTGAGATTCAAAATTGACTGGATGTAATGGCCACAAGGATGGAAGAAGCAAAAGAATGAATAAGTGATATAGAAGATAGAATTATGGAAAATAAGTAAGCTGATCAAAAAAGGGAAAGAAAAATCTTGCATCATGAAAGTAGACTTAGGCAACTCAGTGACTCCATGAAACATAATAACACTCATATCATACGAGTCCCAGAAGAAGAAGAGAGAAAACAAAGGTTAGAAGGTTTATT
The DNA here is from genome assembly GCF_037043125.1 of Eumetopias jubatus. Taxonomy (NCBI): domain Eukaryota; kingdom Metazoa; phylum Chordata; class Mammalia; order Carnivora; family Otariidae; genus Eumetopias; species Eumetopias jubatus. The sequence goes on from NW_028274813.1 coordinate 97,098,873, forward strand.
TGAGGACATTATAGCTGAGAACCTCCCTAATGTGGAGAAGGAAAGACACTGCCAAATCCAGGAGGCACAGAGAACTCCCATCAATATCAACAAAAGCAGGCCAACACCAAGAAATATTGTAGTTAAATTTACAAAATACAGAGATAAAGAAAAAATCCTAAAAGCAGCAAGACAAAAGAAGTCTCTAACTTACAAGGGAAAACAAGTAAGGTTAGCAGTAAATCACAGAAACTTGGCAGGCCCAAAGAAAGAAGCATGATATATTCAACATGGTGAATAGGAAAAATCCACAGCCAGGAATACTCTATCTAGCAAGGCTATCACTCAGAATAAAAGGAGAGATAAGGAGTTTCCCAGACACACAAAAACTAGAGGTTCATGACCATTAAACCAGCCCTGCAAGAAATATTAAGGAGACTCAATGAGTAGGAAAGAAAGATGAAAAGTGACAAAGATTAGAAACAGAGAAAATCTCCAGAAACAATGACAAAACAGGTAATAAAGTGGCATTAAATTCATATCCATCAATAATTATTCTGAATGAAAATGGACTAAATGCTTCAATCAAAAGACATAGGTGTAAGAATGAGTAATAATAATTTTAAAAAGCCCATCTATATGCTACCTACAAGAGATTCATTTTAGACCAAAGACGCCTACAGATTGAAAGTGAGGGGATGGAGAAACATTTATCATGCAAATGGAAGTCAAAACAAAGCCAGAGTAGCCATACTTACATCAGACAAACTAGATTTTAAACCAAAGATTGTAATAAGAGATGAAGAAGGGCACTATATCATTATAAAGGGGTCTATCCAACAAGAAGACCTAAAATTATAAATATTTATGACCCCAACTTGGGAAAAGCCAAATATATAAATCAATTAATAACAAATATAAATGAACTCATGATAATAATACAGTAATACTAGGGAACATTAACACCCCACTTAGAGCAATGAACAGATCATCTAAGCAGAAAATCAACAAGGAAACAATGGCTTTGAATGAAACACTGGACCAGATGGACTTAACAGACATATTCAGAGCACTCCATCCTAAAATAACAGAATACACATTCTTTTCAAGTGCACATGGGACATTCTCCAGAATAGATCACATACTGGGTCACAAATCAGGCCTCAACAAATACAAAAAGATTGAGATCATACCATGCATATTTTCTAAACACAATGCTATGAAACTTGAAGTCAACTACAAGAAAAAACTTGGAAAGATAAAAAATACATGGATGTTAAGGAACATCCTACTAAAGAATGAATGGGTCAACCAGAAAATTAAAGAATAAATAAAAAATACATGGAAATAAAATAAAAACATGACAGTCGAAAACCTCTGGGATGCATCAAAAGCAGTCCTAAGAGAGAAGTATGTTTAGCAATACAGGTCTACCTCAAGAAGCAAGAAAAATCTCAAATGCACAACTTAACCTTACACCTAAAGGAGCTAGAAAAAGAACAACAAATGAAAGCTAAAGCCAGCAGAAGGGAAATAATACAGAGTAGAGCAGAAATAAATGGTACAGAAACAAGCAAACAAAAAATAGTAGAACTGATCAGTGAAACCAGGAGCTGGTTCTTTGAAAAAATTAATAAAATTGATAAACCCATAACCAGACTTTTCAAAAATGAGAAAGGACCCAAGTAAATAAATCACAAATGAGAGGAGAGATCACAACTAACACCACAGAAATACAAACAATTATAAGAGAATATATGAAAAATTATATGCCAACAAATTGGGCAATCTGGAAGAAATGGATAAATTCCTAGAAACATAAATTACCAAAACTGAATCAGGGAAAAAATAGAACACGTGAACAGACTGATAAAGAGCAAAGAAATTGAATCAGTAATCAAAAGTCTCCCAACAGGGCACCTGGGTGGTTCAGTTGGTTAAGCATCTGACCTTTGGTTTCAGCTCAGATCATGATCTCCTGGTCAGGAGATCGAGCCCTATGTCGGCCTCCATGCTCAGCAGGAAGTCTGCTTCCCCTCTTCTTCTGCCCTTCCCCACCCCTGCTCGCACGCTCACTCTCTCAAGTAAATAAAACTTAAAAACAAAAAGCCTCCCAACAAACAAAAGTCCAAGGTCAGATGGCTTCATACAGGAATTCTACCAAACATTTAAAGAAGAGTTATTATCTGTTCTTCTGAAACTTTTCAAAAAAAAAAAAAAATAGAAATGGAAAGAAAACTTCCGAACTCTTTCTATGGGGGCAGCATTACCTTGATTCCAAAACCAGAAAAGTTCTCTTTCTAAAAAAGAGAACTATAATCCAATATCCCTGATGAACATTGATGCAAAAATTCTCAAAGAGATACTAGCAAATTTAATCCAGTGGTATATTAAAAGAAAATCATTCACCATGATCAAGTGGGATTTATTCCTGGGCTGCAAGGGTGGTTTGATATTCACAAATCAATTAATGTGATATACCACATTAATAAAATAAAGGATAAGAACCATATGATTCTCTCGATGGATCCAGAAAAAGCAAGCGACAAAGTACAGCATCCATTCTTGATAAAAACCCTCAACAATGTAGGGATAGAGGGAGCACACCTCAACATCATAAGGCCATATACAAAAAACCCACAGCTGATATCACTCCCAATGGGAACAACTGAGAGCTTTTCCTGTATGGTCAGGAACAAGACAGGCATGTCCGCTGTCACCACTTATTTAACATAGTACTGGAAGTCCTAGCCTCAGCAGTCAGACAACAAAATGTATAAAAGGTATCCAAGTCAGCAAGGAAGAAGTCAAACTTTCACTCTTTGCAGACAACATGATACTCTATGTAGAAAACTCAAAAGACTACACCAAAAAAATTTCTAGAACTAATACATGAATTCAGCAAAGTTGCAGGATATAAAATCAGCATACAGAAATCTGTTGCATTCTTATACACCAACAGTGAAGCAGCGGAAAGAGAAATCAAGGAATTGATCCCATTTACAATTACACAAAAAACCATGAGATACCTAGAAATAAACCTAACCAAATAGGTAAAAGATCTGTATGCTGAAAACTATAGGACCCTTATGAAAGAAATTGAAGATGTCATAAGGAAATGGAAAAAGCATTCCATGCTCCTAGATGGGAAGAACAAATATTGTTAAAATGTCTATACTTACTCAAAGCAATCTATACATTTAATGCAATCCCTAGCAAAAATAATGCCAGCATTTTTCACAGAGCTAGAACAAACAATCCTAATATTTTAAAAAAATATGTATTTATTTGAGAGAGTGAGGGTGAGAGAGAGAGCACAGGAGCAGGGGCAGAGGGAGAGGGAGTGGGAAAAGAGACTCCCCTGCTGAGCAGGGAGCCTGATGTGGGGCTCAATCCCAGGACCCTGGGATCATGACCTGAGCTGAAGGCAGACACTTAACTGACTGAGCCACCGAGGCACTCCAACAATTTTAAAATTTGTATGGAACCACAAAAGTCCCTGAATAGCCCAAGCTATCTTGGAAAAGAAAAGCAAAGCTGGAGGCATCACAATTCCAGACCTCAAGATATGTTACAAAGCTATAGTGATCAAGACAGTACGGTACTGGCACAAAAAGAGACACAGATCAATGGAACAGAATAGAAAACCCAGAAATGGACCCACAACTATATGGTCAATTAATCTTGAACAAAGCAGGAAAGAATATCCAATGGAAAAAAGACAGTCTCTTCAACAAAGGGTGTTCGGAAAACTGGACAGCAATATGCAAAAGAATGAAACTGGACCACTCTTACACCATACACAAAGATAAATTCAAAATGGATGAGAGACCTAAATGTGAGGCAGGCAACCATAAAAATCGTAGAGGAGAACACAGGCAGTAACCTCTTTCACATCGGCCATAGCAACTTCTTATTAGATACATCTCTTGAGGCAAGGTAAACAAAAGCAAAAATAAACTATTGGGACTTCATTAAGGTAAAAATCTTCTGCACAGGGAAGGAAACAATCAACTAAGTTAAAAGGCAAACTTCGGAATGGGAGAAGATATTTGCAAATGACATATCTGATAAAGGGTTAGTGTCTAAAATATATTAAAAACTTATAAAAGTCAACACCCAAAAACCAAGTAATTCGTTTCAAAAATGGGCAAAAGACATGAATAGACATTTTTCCAAAGAAGACATGCCAAATGGCCAACAGATACAATAAAAGATGCTCAACATCACTCTGCATCAGGGAAATACAAATCAAAACTACCATGATTTATCAACTCACACCTGTCAGAATGGCTAAAATAAACAACACAGGAAACAAAAGATGTTGTCAAGGATATGGAGAAAGGGGAACCTTCTTATACTGTTGGTGGGAATGCAAACTGGTGCAGTCACTCTGGAAAACAGTATGGAGGTTTCTCAGAAAGTTAAAAATAGAACTACCCTAGGATCCAGCAATTGCACTACTAGGTGTTTATCCAGAGGATACAAAAATACTGATTCAAAGGGATACATGCATCCCGATATTTATAGCAGCATTATCAACAATAGCCAAATTATGGAAACAGCCCAAATGTCCATCAATTGATGAATGGACAAAGAAGATGTAGCATATATACACAATGGAATAGTACTCAGCCATCCAAAAGAATGAAATCTTGCCATTTGCAGCATCATGGATGGAACTAGAGGGTATTATGCAAAGCAAAATAAATCAATCAGAGAAAGACAATTATCGTATGATCTCACTCATATGTGGAATTTAAGAAACAAAACAGAGAATCATAGGGGAAGGGAGGGGAAAATAAAACAAGATGGAATCAGAGAGGGAGACAAACCAGAAGAGACTCTTAATCTTAGGAAACAAACTGTAGGTTGCTGGAGGGGAGGTGGTATGGGGGTGGGGGAAATGAGTGATGGACATTAAGGAGGGCACATGATGTAATGAACACCGGGTATTATATAAGACTGATGAATCACTGAGCTCTACCTCCGAAACTAATAATACACTTTATGTTAATTAATTGAATTTAAATTAAAAAATCACTATGATGAATATGGAATATCACAATTTTATATGTCACTTATACCTCAGTAAAGCTGAGTGTTTTTTTTTTTAATTAAAAAAGAATGAAATCTTGCCATTTGCAAAGACATGGGTGGAGGTAGAGGGTATTATGCTAAGCAAAATTAGTCTGTTAGAGAAAGACAAAAACCATACGAGATCACTCATATATGGCATTTAAGAAACATAACAGATGAACATAGGGAGAAAAAAAAGAGAGAGGCAAACCATAAAACAGACTCTTAACTATAGAGAACACACTGAGAGTTGCTGGAGGGGAGGTGGGCAGGCAGATGGGTTAAATGGGTAATGAGTATTAAGGAGCACACATGTTATAATGAGCACTGGGCATTGTAAGTGATGAATCACTAAATCCTACACCTGAAATTAATATCACACTGTATGTTAACTGACTGGAATTTAAATAAAAACATGGAAGAAAAAACTAAATGAAATTAAAAAAAATTTTTTTAATTAAAAAAAGAAAATATAGAGGAAAAAATCCTTGACATTGATCTTGGCAATGATTTTTTGGATATGACACCAAAACATAGGCAACAAAATAAAAAACAAGTAGGATTACATAAAACTAAAAATCATCTGCACAGCAAAAGAAACAATGAAAAGGAAAGGCAACCTACAGAATAGGAGAAAATATTTGCAAACATATACATATATATATATATATATATATATATATATATATATATCTCCAAAATATATAAGGAACCCATATAACTGAATAGTAAAAATCTAATTAATCAAATTTAAAAATGACCAAAGGACCTGAATAGACACACAAATGAACAATAGGTACATTAAAAGGTTCTCAACATCAGTAGTCAATAGGGAAACGTAAATCAAAACTACAATAAGATATGCCTTCACACCTTTTAGTATGACTACTATGAAAAAGGCGATAAGAAGTGTGGGCAAAATCAAAAGGAATGAGATCTTGCCATTTGCAACGACATGGATGGAAGTGGAGGGTGTTATGCTGAGTGAAATAAGTCAATCAGAGAAAGACATGTGTCATATGACCTCACTGATATGAGGAATTCTTAATCTCAGGAAACAAACTGAGTGTTGCTGGAGTGATGGGGAGTGGAGGGATGGGGTGGCTGGGTGATAGACATTGGGGAGGATATGTGCTATGATGAGCGCTGTGAATTGTGCAAGACTGTTGAATCACAGATCTGTACCTCTGAAACAAATAAAGCAATATATGTTAAGAAAAAAGAGAAAGAAGAGGATAGCAGGAGGGGAAGAATGAAGGGGAGTAAGTTGGAGGGGGAGATGAACCATGAGAGACTATGGACTCTGAGAAACAAACGGAGGGTTCTAGAGGGGAGGAGGGTGGGGGGATGGGTTAGCCCGGTGATGGGTATTAAAGAGGGCACATTCTGCGTGGAGCACTGGGTGTTATGCACAAACAATGAATCATGGAACACTACATCAAGAACTAATGATGTAATGTGTGGTGATTAACATAACAATAAAAATAAAAATAAATAAATAAAAACAAAAACAAAAACAAAAAGAAGTGTGGGCAAAGATGTGGAAGAAAGGGAAATTTTTGCACTGTTGGTGGGAATGTAAATTGGTACAGCCATTATGGAAAATAATATGGAGATTCCTCAAAAAATTAAAAATAGAAGCACCATAAAATTTAGCAATCTAGCTTTTGGGTGTATATCCCAAGGAAATGAAATCACTGTCTTACAGATATTTTCACTCCCATGTTCAGCGGAGCATTACTCACAATAGCCAAAACATGGAAACAACCTAAGTGTGTATCAATGGATAAATGGATAAAGAATATATGATAAATGACAAACAGATATAGATGGATATATATTTATATATTATTATTATTCAGCCATAAAAAAGTAGGAAATCCTGCCATTTGCAACAACATGGGCATTATGTTAAGTGAAATAAATCAGAGAATGACAAATGCTGTATGTTGTCACTTAGATGTGGAATCTAAAAATGTGAACTCACAGAAACAGAGTGGATTGGTGGTTACCAGGGGCTGAGAGATGGGGAGAAAGGGGAAATGTTAGTCAAAACAGACTTTAAGTTATAAGATGAATAAGTTTTGTGGATCTAATATACAGCATGATGACTACAGTTCAAAATGCTGTGTTGTTATAAACACATACACACACACACACAAACACACACACACAAAATTCTGTGTTGTATTTTGGAAGTCGCTAAGAGGGTAGATCTTAAATGTTCTCACCACACACACATACACACACCGAAAGGCAACTGTGTGAAGTGATGGATGTGTTAACTAAAAAAATTTTTTTAAATGTTAATAATAACAGAAACCAGGTGGGGAGAGAGAAGATTGAGGGATTATATGGGAAGTCTCTGTACTTTCTACCTCAGTTTTCTGTAAACCTAAAACTGCTAAAAGAAATCTATTAACTAAAAAAACTTTATATAATTTCAATCACGTTAGAGTCATTGAGACTTGCTCTATAGCCCAATTTTTTTACAGCCCAATATTTTATAATGTTTCATGTGTGCTTCATACAAAGTATTTTATAGTAATTCTTTAGATCAATTTTATTAATTTTATTCCAGTCATATAGATTTATATTTATTTTTGTCTGCTTATTTTATAAATTGTTGAGAGGTGCATTAGAAATGTCTCAGTATGTGAATTTGGAAAAAATTTGATTTAAACATTTTGAGACTATATTATTAGGATTATACAAATTTAAAATACTTATATCTTCCTGTCCAACTACACCTTTTCATTATGAAATTACCTTTAAATCTAGTAATGCTTTCTGTATTTGGGTTTATTTGTTTGATATTAATATGGCAACAGCTACGCTAGCTTTTTAGGAGGAGTTTAGTATTTGCAATCATATCTCTTTTCCCACGCTTTTATTTAAATCTTAATGTTTTAGATGTGTTTCTTGTAAACATCATATAGTTATCTTGTGTATTTTACCCAGCTTGAATCTATGTCAATTCCTGATATATTTGCTTCTAAATCTATCATCTCATCCTGTGATTTCTACTTGTCTCACCTTTTCTGTTTCTTTTTCTCTCCTTTCTTGACTTCTTTTGAACTGCTTAATCTTTTCATATTATGCCTTTTCTAGAATGGAAATTACACATCAGACTTCTCTTCTTTTAATGGTGACACTAGAATCTTTAAAATTCATACCTAACATCAAAATGTAATCAATACCTTTACTCTCCTCCAGTTTCTTGGAATACATTAACTTTATTTTCCCATCTCTGTTTGTATGCTTTGAATATTAAAATTCCATGTTATAATTTTCTTTTCTCTCACAAGATGTTGTCTCTCTTTTATTAAGTCCTTGTTCATTTAGTTTTACCCATGTATGTTCTTTATTCCTTCTTTGTCTCAGACCTTCCATTTGAGATTACTTTCCTCTTGCCTGAAGTATGACCTGAAGTATGTCAGTCTCAAAAATGTCTTCTCTTAATACATGGAATTCTAGGTTGACAATTAATTCTTCAATTCTTTATTACTTAATTAAGAACAGTTCAAGATATTCTATTGTCTTCTGGCTTTCATTGAACTATTGAAAAATAAGTCATGATTACAAAAGTTACTCTTTTGAAGGTGATCTTTTACATCTGGCTTCCTTAAAGACTGTCATTGGATCGTGGATCACCACATCAAAAACTAATGGCGTATTGTATGGTGACTAACATAACATAATAAAATTAAAAAGAAAAAAAAAGACTGTCATTGGTATTCTGCATTTCACCATGAAGTACCTAATCGTGATTTCTTTTTATTTCTCTTTCTGTATTTGAATCGTGATTATTGTCTTTCATCAGTTCTGGAAAGTTCTTAGCCATGATCTTTTTTTTTTTTAATTTTTTTATTGTTATGTTAATCACCATATATTACATCATTAGTTTTTGATGCAGTGTTCCATGATTCATTGTTTGTTCATAACACCCAGTGCTCCATGCAGAACGTGCCCTCCTCAATACCCATCACCAGGCTAACCCATCCCCCTCCCCCCCTCCCCTCTAGAACCCTCAGTTTGTTTTTCAGAGTCCATCATCTTTCATGGTTCGTCTCCCCCTCTGACATACTCCCCTTTTCTTCCTCTCCTGTTATTTTCTTCTTTTTCTTTTTTCTTAACATATGTTGCATTATTTGTTTCAGAAGTACAGATCTGTGATTCAACAGTCTTGCACAATTCACAGCGCTCACCGTAGCACATACCCTCCCCAATGTCTATCACCCAGCCACCCCATCCCTCCCACCCCCAACCACTCCAGTAACACTCAGTTTGTTTCCTGAGATTAAGAATTCCTCATATCAGTGAGGTCATGTGATACATGTCTTTCTCTGATTGACTTATTTCACTCAGCATAACACCCTCCAGTTCCATCCACGTCGTTGCAAATGGCAAGATCTCATTCCTTTTGATGGCTGCATAATATTCCATTGTGTATATATACCACTTCTTCTTTATCCATTCATCTGTCGATGGGCATCTTGGCTCTTTCCACAGTTTGGCTATGGTGGACATTGCTGCTATAAACATTGGGGTACACGTACCCCTTCGGGTCCCTACATTTGTATCTTTGTGGTAAATACCCAGTAGTGCAATTGCTGGATCGTATGGTAGCTCTAATTTCAACTGTTTGAGGAACCTCCATACTGTTTTCCAGAGTGGTTGCACCAGCTTGCATTCCCACCAACAGTGTAGGAGGGTTCCCCTTTCTCCACATCCCCGCCAACATCTGTTGTTCCCTGACTTGTTAATTTTAGCCATTCTGACGGGTGTGAGGTGGTATCTCATTGAGGTTTTGATTTGGATTTCCCTGATGCCGAGCGATGTTGAGCACTTTTTCATGTGCCTGTTGGCCATTTGGATGTCTTCTTTGGAGAAATGTCTGTTCATGTCTTCTGCCCATTTCTTGATTGGATTATTTGTTCTTTGGGTGTTGAGTTTGATAAGTTCTTTATAGATTTTGGATACTAGCCCTTTATCTGATATGTCATTTGCAAATATTTTCTCCCATTCCGTCGGTTGTCTTTTGGTTTTGTGGACTGTTTCTTTTGCTGTGCAAAAGCTTTTTATCTTGATGAAATCCCAATAGTTCATTTTTGCCCTGGCTTCCCATGCCTTTGGCGATGTTTCTAGGAAGAAGTTGCTGCGGCTAAGGTCGAAAAGGTTGCTACCTGTGTTCTCCTTTAGGATTTGGATGGACTCCTGTCTCACGTTTAGGTCTTTCAACCATTTGGAGTCTATTTTTGTGTGTGGTGTAAGGAAATGGTCCAGTTTCATTCTTCTGCATGTGGCTGTCCAATTTTCCCAACACCATTTGTTGAAGAGACTGTCTTTTTGCCATTGGACATTCTTTCCTGCTCTGTCAAAAATAAGTTGACCATAGAGTTGAGGGTCCATTTCTGGGCTCTCGATTCTGTTCCATTGATCTATGTGTCTGTTTTTGTGCCAGTACCATACTGTCTTGATGATGACAGCTTTGTAATAGAGCTGGAAGTCCGGAATTGGGATGCCGCCAGCTTTGCTTTTCTTTTTCAGTATTCCTCTGGCTATTCGGGGTCTCTTCTGGTTCCATACAAATTTTAGGATTATTTGTTCCATTTCTTTGAAAAAAGTGGATGGTATTTTGATGGGGATTGCATTGAATGTGTAGATTGCTCTAGGTAGCATTGACATCTTCACAATGTTGATTCTCCCAATCCATGAGCATGGAACGTTTTTCCATTTCTTTGTGTCTTCTTCAATTTCTTTCATGAGTATTTTATAGTTTTCTGAGTACAGATCCTTTGCCTCTTTGGTTAGATTTATTCCTAGGTATCTAATGGTTTTGGGTGCAATTGTAAATGGGATCGACTCCTTGATTTGTCTCTCTTCTGTCTTGTTGTTGGTGTATAGGAATGCCACTGATTTCTGTGCATTGATTTTATATCCTGCTACCTGACTGAATTCCTGTATGAGTTCTAGCAGTTTTGGGGTGGAGTCTTTTGGGTTTTCCACATACAGTATCATATCATCTGCAAAGAGTGAGAGTTTGACTTCCTCTTTGCTGATTTGGATGCCTTGGATTTCTTTTTGTTGTCTGATTGCTGTGGCTAGGACTTCTAATACTATGTTGAATAGCAGTGGTGAGAGTGGACATCCCTGCCGCGTTCCTGACCTTAGGGGAAAAGCTCTCAGCCTTTCCCCATTGAGAATGATATTCGCTGTAGGTTTTTCATAGATGGCTTTTATGATATTGAGGTATGTACCCTCTATCCCTATACTCTGAAGAGTTTTGATCAAGAAAGGATGTTGTACTTTGTCAAATGCTTTTTCTGCATCTATTGAGAGGATCATATGATTCTTGTTCTTTCTTTTGTTAATGTATTGTATCACGTTGATTGATTTGCGGATGTTGAACCAGCCTTGCAGCCCAGGAATAAATCCCACTTGGTCATGGTGAATAATCCTTTTAATGTACTGTTGGATCCTATTGGCTAGTATTTTGGTGAGAATTTTTGCATCCATGTTCATCAAGGATATTGGTCTGTAATTCTCTTTTTTGATGGGGTCTTTGTCTGGTTTTGGGATCAAGATAATGCTGGCCTCATAAAATGAGTTTGGAAGTTTCCCTTCCATTTCTATTTTTTGGAACAGTTTCAGGAGAATAGGTATTAATTCTTCTTGAAATGTCTGATAGAATTCCCCTGGGAAGCCATCTGGCCCTGGGCTTTTGTTTCTTGGGAGATTTTTGATGACTGTTTCAATTTCCTTAGTGGTTATAGGTCTGTTCAGGTTTTCTATTTCTTCCTGGTTCAATTTTGGTAGTTGATACATCTCTAGGAATGCACCCATTTCTTCCAGGTTATCTAATTTGCTGGCATAGAGTTGCTCATAATATGTTCTTATAGTTGTTTGTATTTCTTTGGTGTTGGTTGTGATCTCTCCTCTTTCATTCATGATTTTGTTGATTTGGGTCATTTCTCTTTTCTTTTTGATCAGTCTGGCCAGGGGTTTATCAATCTTGTTAATTCTTTCAAAGAACCAGCTCCTAGTTTCGTGGATCTGTTCTACTGTTCTTTTGGTTTCTAGTTCATTGATTTCTGCTCTGATCTTAATGATTTCTCTTCTCCTACTAGGTTTAGGCTTTATTTGCTGTTCTTTCTCCAGCTCCTTTAGGTGTAGGGTTAGGTTGTGTATTTCAGACCTTTCTTGTTTCTTGAGAAAGGCTTGTATTGCTATATACTTTCCTCTCAGGACTGCCTTTGCTGTATCCCAAAGATTTTGAACAGTTGTGTTTTCATTTTCATTGGTTTCCATGAATTTTTTTAATTCTTCTTTAATTTCTTGGTTGACCCATTCATTCTTTAGTAGGATGCTCTTTAGCCTCCATGTATTTGAGTTCTTTCCGACTTTCCTCTTGTGGTTGAGTTCTAGTTTCAAAGCATTGTGGTCTGAAAATATGCAGGGAATGATCCCAATCTTTTGGTACCGATTGAGACCTGATTTGTGACCTAGGATGTGATCAATTCTGGAGAATGTTCCATGGGCACTAGAGAAGAATGTGTATTCCGTTGCTTTGGGATGGAATGTTCTGAATATGTCTGTGAAGTCCATTTGGTCCAGTGTGTCATTTAAAGTCTTTATTTCCTTGTTGATCTTTTGCTTAGATGATCTGTCCATTTCAGTCAGGGGGGTGTTAAAGTCCCCCACTATTATTGTATTGTTGTCAATGTGTTTCTTTGCTTTTGTTATTAATTGCCTTATATAATTGGCTGCTCCCATGTTCGGGGCATAGATATTTACAATTGTTAGATCTTCTTGTTGGATAGACCCTTTAAGTAGGATATAGTGTCCTTCCTCATCTCTTATTACAGTCTTTGTTTTAAAATCTAGTTTGTCTGATATAAGGATTGCCACCCCAGCTTTCTTTTGGTGTCCATTAGCATGGTAAATGGTTTTCCACCCCCTCACTTTCAATCTGGGGGTGTCTTTGGTTCTAAAATGAGTCTCTTGCAGACAGCATATTGATGGGTCTTGTTTTTTAATCCAATCTGATAGCCTGTGTCTTTTGATTGGGGCATTTAGCCCATTTACATTCAGGGTAACTATTGAAAGGTATGAATTTAGTGCCATTGTATTACCTGTAAGGTGACTGTTAACTGTCTGTTGTCTGTGTTCGTTTCTGCTCTTTGCTGCTTTTAGGTTCTCTCTTTGCTTAGAGGACCCCTCTCAATATTTCTTGGAGGGCTGGTTTCGTGTTTGCAAATTCCTTTAGTTTTTGTTTGTTCTGGAAGCTTTTTATCTCTCCTATTTTCAATGATAGCCTAGCTGGATATAGTATTCTTGGCTGCATATTTTTCTCGTTTTGTGCTCTGAGGATATCTTGCCAGTCCTTTCTGGCCTGCCAGGTCTCTGTGGATAGGTCTGTTGCCAGTCTAATGTTTCTACCATTGTAGGTTACATATCTCTTCTCCCGAGCTGCTTTCAGGATTTTCTCTTTGTCTCTGAGACTCGTAAGTTTTACTATTAGATGTCGGGGTGTTGACCTATTATTATTGATTTTGAGAGGGGTTCTCTGTGCCTCCTGGATTTTAATGCCTGTTTCCTTCCTCACATTAGGGAAGTTCTCTGCTATTATTTGCTCCAATATACCTTCTGCCCCTCTCTCTCTCTTCTTCTTCTGGGATCCCAATTATTCTAATGTTGTTTCGTCTTATCGTATCACTTATCTCTCGAATTCTGCCCTCGTGATCCTGTAGTTGTTTCTCTCTCTTTTTCTCAGCCTCTTTATTTTCCATCATTTGGTCTTCTATATCGCTGATTCTCTCTTCTGCCTCATTTATCCTAGCAGTTAGTGCCCCCATTTTTGATTGCACCTCATCAATAGCCTTTTTGATTTCGATTTGGTTAGATTTTAGTTCTTTTGTTTCTCCAGAAAGGGTTTCTCTAATAACTTCCACGCTTTTTTCAAGCCCAGCTAGTATCTTTAAAGTCATGATTCTGAACTCTAGGTCTGACATCGTACTAATGTCCGTATTGAGTAGGTCCCTGGCTGACGGTACTACCTCTTGTTCTTTTTGCTGAGGTGATTTCTTTCGTCTTGTCATTCTGTCCAGAGGAGAATAGATGAATGAGAGAACAAAATGCTAACAGGTTTACAACGTCCCCAGCAAATATACTGTATACAAATCAGAAAAGACCCGAAACCAGGGGAAAAGAAAGGGAAAGAAAGAAAAAAGAAAGAGAAAAAGAAAAAAAAAGATAAAAACAAAAACCAAACAATACAAAAAAGGCAGAATATGATCAAATATGATCAGGCTAGTGCATAGATCAGTGCCACACACTAGATTTTGGGCGTATTTTGGTCTGTTAGAAAAAAGTGCCTCCTAAAATTTTAAAGGAAGAAAGACATATATGTACAAAATAAGGGTTGATACAATGAAGGGATGGAAGATGACTGTAAAGATGAAAATTATAAAAGATTTTATAAAAGGACTTGGTAAGATAAGTTGTTTGAAAAAGGAAAGAAGATTTAAGAAAAAAAAAGAAAGAAAAAGGGAGAGAATGTGATCAGGCAGGAGACTAGAACAAAGCCATACACTAGTGATTTAGGGTATATTTTGATCTGTTAGAAGAAACTGTACCTCAAAATTTTAAAGAGAGATCAACTTATATATATATGCCAAAAATAAGGGTAACTACTATGAAGGGATAAAATATGACTCTAAAAATGAAAAATAAAAAATGTTTTTTTTTTTTAAAGGGGATTGATAAGATGTTGGTTGAAAAGGGGAAAAAGAAAAATAAAAAAAAAATAGTCAACAAAAATTAACTTTGATGAAATAATGATTCATGGTAAAAAAAAAAAAAAAAGCCATGAATCTATGTACAGTATTCCCCTAGCGCTGGAGTTCTCCCATTCTCCTTGATCGATCAACTTGGTCTTGGCTTGCTGGCTGTTTTTGCTGATCTTCTGGGGGAGGGGCCTGTTGCTGTGGTTTCCAAATGTCTTTGCGGGAGGCAGAATTGCCCCGCCCTTGTCGGTCTGGGCTAAGGAAGCTGCTCCGGTTTGCTCTTAGGAGCTTTTGTTCCCTGCAAGCTCTTGGTACAGCTTTGGAGGACCAGGGCAGAAATGGTGGCCTCCCAATCTCCACCCGGTGGAGCTGAGAACTCGGGGCCCCGCTCCTCAGTGCGCCCCCAGAGAAAAGCAGTCACTTCCGTGTCCCTGGTCTCCGGCCGCACTCTGTGCTCACCCGGCCTGTGATCGAGCGTTTCTATCTCTGGCACCTGACCCCGTGTGGAGTCTCCAAACCCAGCAGATCCCTGCAGTGCGTTCCCGCACCGCTCCTCCCCGGGAAGGAAGGGGAGTCTCCCCGGATCTGCTGCTTGTTGGGTCCCTGCTGGAGGAGCCGTGCCCCGACTGGGCTGCAGATCACAGTTTATGGCAACCCCGAGCTGAGAGCCCGCGACTCTGCTCCGTCTCTGCAGCCGGCTTCCCCGCTCTGATACCTGGGAGCTCTGGCGCACTCAGGCACCCCTGGTCTCTCTGTGACCCCAAGGGTCCTGAGACCACACTGTCCTGGGAGGATTCCACCCCCCGCTTAGCCACTGCAGCGACGTCCCTCCGCCGAGCCAACTTCTAAAAGGTCCGATTTTGTGCTCCGCGGCTCTATCACTTGCCAGCAGGGGCCGACGGAGGCCCCCTCCCCGCCGTCTATCGTCCCGAATATCGCCTCGGATTCACTTCTCCGCACGCCCTACCTTCCAGTAAGTGGTCGCTTCTCTGTTCAGAGAGTTGTTCCTACTCTCCTGTTCGATCTCCTGTTGAGTTCGTAGGTGTTCAGAATGGTTTTGATCCCTATTCAGCTGAATTCCTGAGACCAGACGAAATCTAGGTCTCCTACTCCTCCGCCATCTTGCTCCGCCCCTAGCCATGATCTTTTAAAAATTGCCTGCATTCATACTCTCTTTCCTTTCCTTCTGGAATTCTGATAAATGTGTATTAGACCTTGTCACTCTATCCCAATGTTTTTAATGTTCCTTTCATAGTTTTAAGTCTTTCTGTGTTACATGCTGTATGTCTTCTAACTTATTTTTTGGTTCATTTATTCTTTCTTCAATTGGCTATAATCTGATGATAAACACATCCATTACATTTTTAACTGTGGTTGTTATGTAGTTTACTTTTTCTTTCTAGAAGTTTCTAATTGGTCATTTTGGTCTGTTTTATATCTATTATTTACAGAAAATTTCAAGTTATCTTTCATGTCTTCAAACATAGTACATAGAGATGGTTTTTAAATTTATGTCTGATAATTCTTATACCTGAATACTTTGTGCATCTGTTTATTCTGTTGTTTCTGCTAGTTTTTATTCGTTGTATCTTGCATTTTTCTGTGCTAGGTATTTTGACTGTGTGTACCTCATTTTGTTCTTGAAAATTATTGGTGGGGATTCTTTAAGACTTATAATGAAGGTACCTGTATAAATTTCCTATTGCTGCTATAATAAATAACCACAAACTTGGGGCGCCTGGGTGGCTCAGTCATTAGGTGTCTGCCTTTGGCTCAGGTCATGATCCCAGGGTTCTGGGATTGAGCCCCGCATTGGGCTCCCTGCTCCGTAGGAGGCCTGCTTCTCCCTTTCCCACTCCCCCTGCTTGTGTTCCCTCTCTTGCTGTGTCTCTCTCTGTCAAATAAATAAAATAAAATCTAAAAAAAACAAAAAACAAAAAAACCACAAACTTGATGGTGTAAGACAACACATATCATTCTCTTACAGTTCTGAAATCTAAAATCAAGGTGTTAACAGGGCTTTATTCCTTCTGGACACTCTAGGGAAGAATCTGCTTCCTTGCCTTTTTTAGCTACTACAGGCTACTTACATTCTTTGGCTCATAGCCCTTTGCCTTACTTCAACCTCTGCTTCCATTATCGTATCTCTTAGTTCTGACTCTGACCCACCTGACTCCTTCTGTAAGAATCCTTGTGATTACATTGGGCTCACCTGGATAATCCAGGCTAATCTACCTCAAGATTCTTAATTTAATCATATCTGCAATGTCCTTTTTGCCAAGTAAACATATTCCCAGGTGCTAGGGATTAGAACATGAACACCTTTTGTTTTGAGAGAAGGGGGCATTATTCAGTCCACCACAGTACCTTCTTCAGGGAGTATTTGTGTTTCTTCTGCCAGGATCTAATCCAGGACCATCTCAAAACAAGTTCATGGCTTGAGGTTTTCTGGACCACCAGGTGATAAAAATCCAGGCTATACATCTATGGGAGGATACACTGGGTCGTCACAAATTCTCATGGAAGGTTTAATCCCTTCTTTTTTTTCTTTTCAGCACCAAAGCAGTGTTCTTTGTCATCCACTGGAAGTGGGAATTAGCACAGATTTATGTTTTCTTTTCTTTTTAAGTTTTTATTTAATTCTAGTTAACACAGTGTAATATTAGTTTCAAGTGTACAGTTTAGTAATTCAACACTTACAACACCCAGTGCTCATCACTACAAGTGCACTCTTTAATCCCCATCAACTATTTCACCCATCCCTCCACCCACCTCCCCTCTGGTAACCATCAGTTTGTTCTCTATAGTTAAGAGTCTGTTTCCTGATTTGCCTCTCTCTTTTCTACCCCTATGATCGTTTGTTTTGTAAATTCCACATATGAATGAACTCACATAGTATTTGTTTTTCTCTGACTATTTCACTTACTATAATACTCTCTAGCTCCATCCACATTGTTGCAAATAGCAAGATTTCATTTTTTTTTTTATGGCTGAGTGACACTGCATTGTATATATATACCACATCTTTATCCATTCATCAGCTGCTGGACATTTGGGCCGTTTCCGTAATTTGGCTATTGTAGATAATACTACTGTAAACATAAGGGTGCATATATCCCTTCAAATTAGTATTTTTGTATTCTTTGGGTAAATACCTAGTAATGTGATTGCTGGATTGTAGGATAGTTCTATTTTTAACTTTTTGAGGAAACTCCATACTGTTTCCAGAGTGGCTGTACCAGTTTGCATTCCCAACAGTGCAAGAGGGTTCCCCTTTCTCTACATCCTCACCAACACCTGTTGTTTCTTGTGTTGTTGATTTTAGCCATTCTGATGAGTGTCCCTGCCTCCCACTTGGGGTTTGACATCTGTCCCCACTATGCTACAAGTTCACCAAAACCAAATTCAAGTTTTTCAGGAGTAACAAAAACCCTCAGGCCAAAAGTGGCTTTGGTGTTGTGACTTCTCCCTCTGGGTTTCAGCTTTCCTTTGGATTTGGCCTGGCAGTTCCTTTTGATCTTGTCAGTTCTTCAGTGCTTTTAACTTTAAAATATGCATTTTATTCAGCATTTTTGGTGTTTTTAGTAAGAGCATTAGTTCAAATACTTACCTGCCATGCCACAAAATTTAAGTCCCCAAGCAAATTCTTTATAGTGAACACATATTAGTTTTGCAATTAAAAAAAGATATGGGCAGAAACCTCAAGTTATTTGAAGAGGAAGATAAGTCATGATTATTATCCCCCAAAAATGAAAATAGTGATAACTATTTTCTATGACTTCAGACGAAAATGAATTCATCATAGTCTGAAACAGTTTGACAAGTTTAATGGCAGAAGTGTGATTTAGGGGCCCCTGGGTGGCTCTGTTGTTAGGCATCTGCCTTCGGCTCAGGTCATGATCCCAGGGTTCTGGGATTGAGCCCTGCATTGGGCTCCCTGCTCCACGGGAAGCCTGCTTCTCCCTCTCCCACTCCCCCTGCTTGTGTTCCCTCTCTCGCTGTGTCTCTCTCTGTCAAATAAATAAATAAAATCTTTTTTAAAAAAAAATGTGATTTAAAGTGCAAGATAATATTCCATTGTAGGTACATACCACATCTTCTTTATCCATGCATCTATTGATGGACACTTAGGTTTCTTCCATATCTTGGCTATTGTAAATAATGCGGAAATCAACATAGGGATGCATATATATTTTTGAATTAGTGTTTTTGTTTTCTTTAGGTAAATACCCAATAGCAGAATTATTGGATCATATGGTGTTTCATTTTTAATTTTTTGAGGAACCTCCATACTGTTTTCCACAAGGCCTGTACCAATTTACTTAGCCATTAAAAAAGGAAGAGATCTTGTCATTTACAACAATATGGATGGACCTAGAAGGTATTATACTAAATGAAATAAGTGAGAGAAAAACAAATACTGTATGATTTCCCTAAAAACCAAAGCAAATGAATAAATAAATAAAAAGCAGAATCAGACCTATAAATACAGAGAACAAACTGATGGTTGCCAGAGAGGAAAGAGGTGGGACAATGAACAAAATGGGTAAAGGGGAGTGAGAGATACAGGCTTCCAGTTATGGAACGAATAAAAGGAATAAAGGGAATAAAAGGTACAGTATAGAGAATATAATCAATGGTATTGGAAAGGCTTTGTGTGGTGACAGATGGTAGCTATACTTGTGGTGAGCATAGCATGATATGTAAACTTGTTGAATACCTGAAACTAATGTAACATCATGTGTCAACTATATTCAAATAAAAAAAGAAACCATGCAATTTTATTGGCTACTCAAAAATTAAAAGAAAAATTACAACTGAATATTCATATAGTATTTGGTTCCACTCTATGTAACCTGCCGAAAAAATCCAGCACTAAACATCTGTCACTCTTGAATGAACTTATTAGATTCCTAAGAGGGGGGAAGAATATGTGTGTGTGTGTGTGTGTGTGTGTGTGTGCACACGCGCGCGTGTAAGGTAGACCAATGGATTTTGATGTAATAAAAATATCTCATTAATTTTTGTGGCTTCACCTTTACTTAGCTCATGATCAAATCTGTGTGGCTGGAAGCAAGTTTGAGATGTGAATCTATGGAGTTTTTCATCTCTGTATTTCTCCTCTCCTTACCTCCCATTCAAGCATGTTAACTCTGATTATTGCCTCCAAGGAGGTATGCAGCAGAATGGAAAGCAGAAATAACCCACAAGTCTCCTTGGCTTTTGCATTCCAGAAGTGTAAGACTTTAGAAAAACTAAAAGGGGAAGTTAGAGGAAAGGGAGAATAAAAATTCCAGGCATAAATGGCATGTCTCAGAAGAAACATGAGGGGCGCCTAGGTGGCTCAGTCGGTGCTTGTGTTCCCTCTCTTGTTGTGTCTCTCTGTCAAATAAATAAATAAAATCTTAAAAAAAAAAAGAAGAAACATGAAAGAACAAAGGTCTACCTCAGACTAAAATGATATTCTCTTGGATTGAGGATAGTAGATGAAAAGGAGACTCATGGGGTCCAGAGTTTAGACACAGGGGTACTGCTTTCAAGTAGTGCCACCAGGTGGATAGTAGAGAGAAAGAAAGTAGATAGAGAGAAATGGCTCTGGGACCATCCAGGGAGATGGAACATGGGCAGTCTAAAAATGATCCCAGGCACTAAATTGACACAAAAGCAGCAGAGAGCTTCTGAAATTGGAGGGACCATGGAGATAGGACAGTGGACTCCTAGTGGTAACTATATAAGTTCTCCTTGCCCTGGCACTGTATTTGACCCTAAAATTACAGTACAACTCAAGGAGAAGAGCACACCCCAGAATGGCTGAGGACAATTTTCCTGTCAGTCCGGTGGAACAGAGTCAGAGGGTAAGTCAGTATCAGAAAGTAAGTTGAAATGCAGAAAGAGAAATAACTGGTTTATCTTAGCCAAGCTTATGACTGATGTTCAAATTACTTCATCTTTATCTAGTTCTGACATTTTTCTCAAGCTCCATGCAAATGCTTCCTGAAAATTTTGTGCTGGGTATTCCGCCATCACCTCAAATTTGGCAGATTTGTAACTGTACCACTAATATTTCTGCTGAGGCAGAGCCAACTGAGACAGTTACCTCTATACTATCCTTCTTGTAATCAGGGGAGGAACCAAAGGCTAGGGAAAAGCAATTTGAGCAGTTTGAGTGTCCTTTATTGTTACTTAATATCAGAATGCTTTGTATTTAGCAAGCCCTTCTTTGAATGAGGCTCTGGATAGCACAGTTTCATGGCCACCACTCTCCACTCTGCATTGCTCAAATCTACTTCTTAAAATATGTTCAGAGAGAAGTTCCTCTAGGATTCTGGTTGGCCTACCCTACTGGGGAAAACTTGGAAGAGGAATGTTAATGAGATGAACTACAGCTTCTGTAATTGCAGCTTCTCTAGATGTCTCTCACCCTCAGCTGGCACCTCTGCTGTTTTTGGACATAATTCCCATGTGAGAAAGAGACACTATTCTTCAGGATACTGTATTCATCTTAAAGCGATATCCAACAGTCCCCCTTTCCCAGTATGTATGTATCTGCATAAATGGCCATAGGTCCTACTGGGGAATGATTTTACCAGCAGATTTGTTCTGCTGTTGTGCAGCTAGCTCTTCCTTCTGAGAAACTGGCATCCTCTGGACTGCACCCCCCCCCCAAATAAAGTATTCAATTCTGAAACTTGATTAGAAGATCATGAAGTTTTACTGGAAAAATTACCCTCAGCCTCCTATTTAGCCATCCTTGATTTCTTCTAAGGGTACAAGTTGAGTAATACAATTAATTTTGTCCATCTGTTTTAGACCTCAGTGTGCAGTTTTCTACTAACCATCTCCATAACTCTCTGTGGATCAGTTCTCTTGGCTACCAGTCTGAACTTGCCACTCATTACAATAATTGCATCTACCTAGCATCTAATTAAGTGCTACCATGTGGTCTCTATCTTTTTGGGGTCTTATCATCACTGTTACCCTAAGTGAGCCTGGTACTGTAACCATCTCTTTTGTCGTCAAACCTAGCATACAAAAGAGAACTAACACTGAATTTTTTACTGATTGTCTTGCTAAATTGGGTATCCTTCACGTCCGTCTTTGCATGGAACATAATCATTTATGGAGATATTTTTGTGATACAGTATTTCTACTCCAGCATGTTCATTTCCTTGTGCCTTTCAATTTCCTTTTCCATCTGTCACAGGAATTCTGGCATTTTGGCCTGCCTTATTGTGGGCCATCATTTTTTCCATGCTGTTAGGTGTTACCCAGTTGGTGAGTTCACAGAGATCACAGAGAGTTCACAGATACCCCCTCTTTTGGGATCCTTGTTAAATCCTGTATCGCAGGGCTTAATAAAAAACACTTTTTCCAATCTTTTGTTCTAATCCCCTTGATCAAGTACTCAAGAATACAGCCTCAGGCATACTTCCAGCTCTTTCCAGCGCATACCATCTGGGTCCTGATCTCCCTTCTGTCCTCTTTCATGTCCCAACATGTCCCGAGCTGGGTTTTGTTATGACCCTCATCAAAATCTTTCCCCAACTACCTACCTCACAGATTCTGAGATGGGCGCATATTGTCTTGCAGGGAGTAGAAATCTGCATTTTCTTCAAGCAAGAGGAAGTGGTAGCTCTGAATAGGGAGGTCTGGGCTACTTACACAGGCTCATAACTCAGGGAAATCTAAGAGTTCAAGATTTCCAGGGATATCAACCCAAATGTCCCCACTCCAAGAGTTAAGGCCCAATTTTTTCTCAAACAGAGTCTAGAACTTAACTATAGCAGAGCTGTCTTGTTTGAAAGTTGAACTTTTTTGGAAAGTACCTATCCTGACAATTAAGTTCTGGGCCTGATCCTAAGTTTTTTCTGCCTTCTTGCTACAGATAGCCACTTTATATGTTGCTAAGGGGCCCCCTGGTTTTCCACTTGACTTTCAATTGCCTATTAATTGCTCTCAGCCTTTTACCTTTTTCTAGAGCATCAATCCAGTTTGGCATTAGCTACGGAATTCCATTGTCCTTGTAATTACCACTGTATCCATATTTTTCAAATGTCTGATACATCAAACCAGCTAGAGTATAACTTTCCACTACTATGCCATTCCATCTCACTACTAGTGGAAATTTGAACAATTGCATAGCTCCCTGTAGCCAGACGCTGTTGTTGCTTCATTTACCATCAGTGATGGCATCCTCTTTGCCAAGCAGGTAGTGAATGAACTAGCTCTAAATCCCCATCTTGCCTGTTTTCTCAGACCACTTCTGGCACCAATTCTTGCAGGTTGGATTTTCTAGGAAGTACAGTGGATTGGAGTTTAGGGTTCAGGATGCTTATTAGGAAATGCTGTTGGGATCAATACTGTGGAAGAAAGGAGAAAGAAGCAAGGGTTTGGCAGATGGAGAAGTTGAGCTGTGATGCAGGCCCAAATGACAGCTTTGATGGAACCCGTGGAGAAGCTTGGCCCATCAGAGTTTTCCCTGCGTTGGACCCAAATGGCAGGGACTTTATACCACCCTGCTAATGAGTCACTCTAACCTAATGTTAGAAATAACAATTGTTGGTGAGAATGTAGAGAAAAAGGAACCCTCATGCACTGTTGGTGGGAATGTAAACTCAAATAGCCACTGTGGAAAATAGTATGGTTGTTCCTCAAAAATTAAAAATAGAAATACTATATGATCCAATAATTCCACTATTGGGTATTTACCCAGAAAAAAATGAAAACACTAATTCGAAAAGATATATGCACCCCTGTATTTATTGCAACATTATTTACAACAGCTAAGACATGGAAGTAACCTAAGTGTCCATCAACAGACAAGTGGATAAGGAAAATATGGTATATACACAATGAAATATTACACAGCCATAAAAAGGATGAGATGGTGCCATTTGAGACAACATGAATGACCTAGAGGGTATTATGCTAAGGGAAATAAGTTAGATGGAGAAAGACAAATACCATATGATTCCACTCATAATGGAATCTTAAAAAGTGAATAAACAAACAAAAATTGGAATCAGAACTATAAATACAGAGAACTAACTGATGGTTGACGGAGGGGAGGGAGTGAGGGATGGATAAAATGGGTGAAGGGGAGAGGGAGATCCAGCCCTCCAGTTAGGAATGAATAAGTCACAGGAATAAAAAGCAGAACATAAGGAATATAGTCAATCATATTGTAATTGCAATAAAATGGGACAGAGGTAGCTCTACTTCTGGTGAACATAGCATAATGTATAAACTTGTCAAATCACTAAGTTGTACACCTGAGTCAATGATACCTTAAAAAAAAAAGGAAGAAAACCTAATGTTGACCCCATAACCTCCCTGCCATAAAAGGATGTGACTGCCACATAGTTTCTTCCTAAATAAGCTCCCTAATTAATTTTCTTATTTCAATTAATGGTGACATCAGTATCCTAATCAACCATACTTTAAATGATAATATCATGGCTTACCCCTTCTCTCTAACATTTCCAATCAATTAGCAAGACCTGTGTTTTTTGTTTTTTGTCTTTTGTTGTTTTTTGTGTGTGTTTTGTGTGTGGTAAAATACATGTAACATAAAATTTACCATTTTAACCATTTAAAATATACAATTCAGTGACATTCACATTGGTATGTAGCCATTATCACTATCTAGCTCCAGAACATTTCCATCATCATGAAAAGAAACCCTGTACTCATTAGTCAGTCCCCATCATCTCCTTTCCCTAGTCGTGGAAACCATTAATTTGCTTTTTATCTCTATGGATTTGCCTATTCTGGATATTTCAAATAAATGGAATCATACAATATTGGTAGTTTTGTGTATGGCTTATTTTATAACGCCTACAAGGTTTATCCATGTTGTAGCATATATCATTTCTTCATTCCTTTTATTTGCCAAATAATATTCCATCATATGAATATACCACATTTTATTTCTTCTTTCATTATTTGAAGAGTTGATTAGATTTTCAGTTATTAGGAATAATGCTACTATGAACATGCATGTACAAATTTTTGTATGAATACCCGTTTTCAATTTTTTTGAGAATATACCTAGTGGGGAATTGCTGGGTCATATGGTAATTCTCTCTTTAATTGTTTAGGAACAGCTAAATAAGCCCCATGTTTTGAAATGGGTTTCCCATGTACCCATTATTTCCATTTTTGCTACCATCAATATGAGGGTTTATTCTTTTATGCTTGAATTACTTCAAAATTACTGGTATTAGTCCTCCAACAGTTCTATTTAATGCCATCACACATCTTCCTAAAATAAAATTTTGATAACATCAATTCACTTCCTAAGCCCCATCTAGAACTTCTGCTTAAGATAATATCTTAATTCTTAGGATACTAATTCTTAGCTTGGCATGTAAATCCTCCACATTTACATTCCAGATTTAAGTCTCACATCTCATTCTCCAAACCCTCCAGATAAACTAGTTCACTTGTCCTCTGAGTACATCTTGAGTTTTTCCAGTTCTTCTTGTTTTCTTGAAATCCATTTCCTCATTCCATCTCATTCATGGATAGGTTGCAACTTATCCATGATTTAATTACAAAGCCATTTCTCTTTCCAGTTTGTCCCACCTCTGAACTTCCAAAGCTTGTAGATCAGGTTGGAATTTTATTTTGTCTCTTTGATTAGAGAGTGTTGCAAACTCCTGGAACAAAGAATCTATTTTTCAGAAAATATTATGCAATTTTAAAGAGGACAAGATTTCTGGGGGGGAAATGATGTAAAAAGTGTAAAGACAACAACAAAATCAAATTAATGATAGTGGTTAAAATAACTTGAGTTTGGATTTTTTTTTGTTGAATCTAGTGAAGAGAAAGATTTCTAAAGATACATGCCAACCCTGAGGAACAATTCTTCTCTGATAAGGTAGATAATGCAGTAATGGGAAATATAACTATGAATTTAAATTTTACTAACAAAGAGCTGAAGATAATCTGAGATTGGAATCTCTGAAGAGGAGACTATGTCCTTTCTGTCCCTTTGGCTTTGGACCTGAAAAATGGGATTGTCCAAGTCAGAAATTTATTTTACTTTAAATACAGAAAAATGAATTATGGTACTAAGGCTAGAATATCTGTAGAGGAATATGGTTTAAAATATGAGTTTCTTACAAATATGAAATTATCACTATTCAATCATTAATTATTTCATTGGGAAAATGAGGTAACTGGCACATAAGGAAATAAAATTAGCTATATAAGGAACTTTGTGATAAACTCAGATTTTGAAATGATCTTTAAAAAACAGACGGAATGGCACATGATTAAAAGACAAACAGCACAATGTGGCATGAATCTTTGAAACTGGAAGGTTGGAATTCCAATGGATAAGAAATGCAAAAAATAAGACAAGTGCCCCCTCTACTTCTTTTTTTAATTGAAGTGAAGTTGACACACAATGTTACATTATTTTCAGGTGTATTCTACTTTCTTTTAAGATGTTTAGATTATTGGATTAAAATAATTGAAAAGGCACCCTTTAGCTGTTTTAGGCAAGATAAGCAGTGCTTACTAAAGAAGGCAGGATTGTAACTCCTATTTTCCTTCCATTTTATCCAGCAAATAGCATCTAGAGGTAAAATTAACTTTAAAGTGGAAAGAGAATAGAAGCCTCTGATAAATGAGGAACTGGTCTTAATGTACCTAGAGGCTTTAGATAAATTTAGAATTCTTCATTTATATAGATTGTGGTGTAGATTAGGATACTTTTCTTAAATACTTATGTGAAAGATCTTCTGGGTCAGAGATGTTGCAATCTGAGCAGGAGAAGAGGGATACTGTTGACCTTGGCCATGACCATAGGATACGGTATGGAACTAAAGGGCCAAAATGCTCGTTTTTGCTTGGGATAGTTGAGAGGAGCATTTATACTCCATTGAGAAGACCTTTTGGTTTCCTTGCTTATATGAGATAATGTCCACCTTTGAAAGAGCAAAGATTCATTTGTACTGTGGTGCTTCTGGGTATGGGTGTGTTTTTCTTCTTCACAGGGTCTGCTCTAACTCTACTCTTTGAGGTTTCACAGACTATTTGATTTACTGATGGGAGATCCCACATAATATCTCCTTAGAACAAAGGATCCACCTTATGGCAAAGGAGATGAGGCAACATGCATGTGACTATGGAATCCACTCGTTCTACCACATATAGCACAACCCAGGAGCTATCAGCCTGATAATATGGTGGAATGGCTGGGGGGTTTGTTTGTTTGTTTTTGGGGATAGTTAACACACAATGTTGCATTAGTTTTAGGTGTACAACATAGTGATTTGACAAGTTTATACATTATGCTATGTTCACTACAAGTATAGCTACCATCTGTTGCCATACAATGCTATTACAGTACCATTAACTATATTTTTATACCTTTTATCCCTGTGACTTAGTCATTCCATAACTGGAAGCTTGTATCTCCCACTCCCCCTCACCCATTTTGTCCATCACCTCATCTCCCTCCCCTCTAGCAACTGTCAGTTTGTCCTCTGTATTTATAGGTCCAACTCTGCTTTTTGTTTATTAATTTTTTTTAGATTTCACATGTGAGTGAAATAATATGGTATTTACCTTTCTCAGTCTGACTTATTTCACTAAGCATAACACCTTCTAGGTCCATCCATGTTGTCTCAACCTTTTTATGGCTGTATAATATTCCATGTAAGACATATATATCTCACATTTTCCTTATCCATTCATCTATCAGTGGACACACTTAGGTTGCTTCCATATCTTGGCTATTGTAAATAATGCTGCAGTCAACATAGGGTGCATATATCTTTTTTAATTAGTGTTTTCATTTTCTTTGGCGATTCCCAACAGTGGAATTACTGGATTATATAGTGTTTGTATTTTTAATTTTTGAGGAACCTTCATACTGTTTTCTACAGTGGCTGTTTCAATTTACATTCCCACCCACATTGTATGAGGGTTCCTTTTTCTCCACATCCTCACCAACACTTGTTATTTCTTGTGTTTTAGATTTTAGCTATTCTGAAAGGTGTAAGATGATATCTCATTGGGGTTTTGATTTCATTTCCCTGATGATTAGTAATGCTGAGAATTTTTTCATGTGTCTTTTGGCTATCTGTATGTCTTCTTTGGAAAAATCTCCATTCAGGTCCTCTGCCTATTTTTTAACTGGATTGTTTGGGGGGTTTTTGGTGTGGAGTTGTATGAGTTCTTTATATATTTTGGATATTAACCCCTTATTGGATATTTCATTTGCAAATATCTTCTTCCATTCAGCAGATTGAATTTTTGTTTTATTGGTGGTTTTCTTTGCTGTGCAAAAGCTTTTTATTTGGATGGAGTTCTAATAGTTTATTTTTGCCTTTGTTTTCCTTGCCTTAGGGGACATATCTAGAAAAGTATTACTACAGCCATGTCAGAGAAATTACCACCTGTGTTCTCTTCTAGGATTTTTATGGTTTCAGGTCTCACACTGAGATAGGTCTTAATCCATTTTGAGTTTGTTTTTATGTATGGTGTTAGGAAGTGGTCCAGTTTCATTCTTTTGCATGTAATTGTTCAGTTTTCCCAGCACCATTTATTGAAGAGACTTTCTTTTCCCTACGGTATATTCTTGTCTCCTTTGTCATAGATTAATTGATTATATAATTGTGAGTTTATTTCTGAGCTCTCTATTCTGTTCCATTGGTTTATGTGTTAATACTGTTTTGATTACTATAGCTTTGTAGCATATCTTGAAATCTGGAATTGTGATACCTCTAGCTTTGTTGTTCATTCTCAAGATTTCTTTGGCTATTTGTCTATTTCTTTGTCTTTTGTGGTTCTATACAACTTTTAGGATTATTTGTCCTAGTTCTGTGAAGAATGCTGTTGATGTTTTGATAGGGATTTCATTGAATCTGTAGATTACTTTGGATAATATGGACATTTTAATAATATTAATTCTTCCAACCTACGACCATGGAATATCTTTCCATTTGTTTGTGTCATTATCGATTGGAATGGCTTTTCAAAGCTTCTGCTGAGGTGGTAGCTTAGAGATGACTGTTATGTGAGAAAAGGGCATTATTATTCGGAATGGTGTATACATCTTAAAGTGATGAGTATTATATGGTGCTATGTCCCCAGTAGTTAGAATACATAGGTTCAGAAACTAAGGTATAGAAATAGTAGTATCCCCACTCAACATCACTCCCACTGACCCACTTGGAGGATTTGTCTTCTTTTCCTTGCAGCTTTGAGATCTGTGGGTTGAGAGGTCTAAATTTCCATAGTAGTGGGGTCTTTGCACTAAGCAACATAGAGTACCTCTAAACTTAAAGCTATAGCTGCATTCTGGTCACTTTGCACTTCTTGTCCCTCTACAGCAGCTGGTAAGCAAAGAAAGTAATGACTACACTGGCAGGGGTAACTGACTTTCATCATTTGAGGAGGTAGAGCTGTTGATACATAAAGGAACAGGAAGAAATTCAGGTGATGCACTGTGGCATCTCTTGGTATTCTCACCCTGATTCTAACTATAAATAGGCAAAAATAGCAACCACAGCTTGAGAAGGGCCCTAGTGCTAATCCCACTGGGTGTCTGGGTTATTCTACCATGCAAACTTAGACCAGTGGAAATGCTTGTCAATGGGGAGAATAATTAAGAATGAAGCAGTAGAGGAGGGACATCATGAGTATCTGGACTTGTGATCACATATAGCAGCTGGGGGCAGAAATCTGTTCCATTGATCCTCCTTTTGTAACTTTCCCCAGAAATTGTGATCAACCAGAATCCTAGAGAAACTGTGACTGGGTGTAGTGAACTCACTGTGACAGACAAGCTGATCTGAGCAGTGGAAGGTGTGGACTGTAATAAATGTTACTGATGGCCCACCCATCCTACCCCCTTTTCCAGGTCAGTGCATCTACCTTTGAGCTGGTGCTAGTGCAGCTGCATCCAATTTTGGAGAACAGTCTTGGGCCACTAGTTGCTGCATCATCTGGAAATGCCTGTGAAATAATGCCCCACCACTTTGGTGGCCTACAGCCAATGGCTGACTGATATGAGGGTACAAAAACACCTTCTCAAGGTATGTCAATTTTGAGGTACGATCAATCACGCTCAAGAGTTTCTGGTGGAAGTTGGCTATGACTAGACTTCAGCTGAAACTATTTCTTCTGCTTAGTATCTTCCCCTGTACTATTGTGCTTCACTCACATCCTGATTGTTTTCTCCTAAGAACAGTCCTTCAGCAAATCACTTACATGAGAATCTTGTCTCAAGCTCTGCTGCTGAGGATCCTAAGACAGTTCCTTCTCTTCTATTTCCAAAATGAAAATTCCTGGGAAAGAATTTTGATTTGCCTGATAGGTAGTCAAGAATTAACCTTACCCAAAGAGAGGTCTGCCTTTGCCCCCAAACTACCAGGAGGTGATTTCTAGTCCCCTGGAATGTCCTGCTGGTAGATGTATCTTTGCCTGGGGGCTTTGACCCATGCAGTATCAGTCTAAAAATGTGATTTATTATGGGGGTTTGGGGCCACTTGGTATCAGTTTTACCTCCAGAGGGCCTGGAGAATAAAGATATCAGCCTAACCTCCAAGTGGAGCTGGGGACTAAAGGTCAGCCACACAGGTGGTATGTGATGGGGTCCCAAAAAAACTCTAAACACCAAAGATTGGGGCAAGCTTCCTTTGCTGGCCATACATATCTTCACATGTTGTGGCTAGAAGAAGTTAACACTCTCCATGACTCCATGTTGAGGGGACAAGAAGCTCAGACCCCTCCCGGACTCTGCTCTATGCATCTTTTCTCTTGGCTGGTTTTAGCCCCTTTAATAGCCCATAACTCTGTGGATACAGCAGGTTTTAGTGCATTCTGAGTCCTAGCAAAGTATCAAAACTGAGGGTGTTTTGGGAAACCCCCCCAATTTGTAGTTGACATTGTAAGTGAGGGAAGACTTGTGTGGACACTGCTTCTTCTGACTGTATGGTTGGCTAAACTCTCACATCTGGCTTGGGTCTCATCTCCACCTCTGGAGCCATCATTAAGGTCATGTATGTGGAACACATTCCATTAGTACATTTGATTGGAGATGTGAGAGATGGGATCTGGTAGGGTGGACTGACAAAAAGAAGATATTTAATTGTCACCAGCATTTTCTAGGACCTCAAATCTGCCCTGCCTTGATGAAAGTCTGCTTCTCCATTCCAATTATTGTGAATGCTGCTGTTTTTCTTTTCTTCCCCTCCCTGCATCAGGGAGACATTCCCCTCCTATCCCTAAACTTGACCTTCATTCTCCCCTCAGATACTCAATGTATGCCTTTATTTGACACATCTGATATTATTTTGCTTGGAAATCAGTGAAATCTTAGTATTGCAGCCTTCTTTATGTGATGCACATATTTACATACTACAACTATACTATTTTTATCCCTGGAAATTGATTTTCTAATCAATACTAGATGTTAATTATAAATGTTCCTTTATAATGAAACAAATCTTTGTGAATAGATGTAACATGGCATCCATAGCATCTTCTTTATAATTTTTAGAGTTTTTGGTAATTTTTGTTAAAATTTTTATTATCCTTGCTAACAATATTACCTTATTCCTTAGCTTTTCTGTCATCAGGTATTAGTTGATATCAGTTGATAGAGAGTAGCTGGGAGGAGACTCCATAGTAATGTTTTAGTATCACCCAAAGTCTTGAAGGAAATGTAAGTTGGAATTTAAATACCAACAGATTTTATTTTATTTTATTTTATTTATTTATTTGACAGAAAGAGACACAGCAAGAGAGGGAACACAAGATGGGGGAGTGGGAGAGGGGGAAGCAGGCTTCCTGCCAAGCAGGGAGCCCAATGTGGGATAGATCGCAGGACTATGGGATCATGACCTGAGCCAAAGGCAGATGCTTAACAACTGAGCCACCCAGGTGCCCCGTACCAGCAGATTTTAAACACAAGTTCCATTTCACTTAGGATTAGCAAAGAAACTGGGGTAATGTATCTGGGGGAGTAAAAAGGCAGGCACTAAGAAAACCAAGACAGAGATTGAGAAGAATAGACATTATACACATTTCCCTAATATCTGAATGAGAAAGGACCAGTTAGCATTAGAGTATCACAGTAGTAAAGCTTGTATTTTATTTTTATTTTGCTATATATGTACATGTATACTAAAGTAAGCTTAACTATATATCCATTTTTTTTTTTGCTTAAGTTACCTGGCAATAAACAGTATATATTTTATTCCAAAATATAAGTCTATTTCTTTTCAACTGTTTTACTGGAACCAGACCCAGTTCAGCATGTTATAAGCTGAGTGGCTGGGGACCATTTACTGTACTTCTTTAACTCTTAGTTTCCCTGTGTGTAAAATAGTGATAATAGTCTAACTACCTTGTAGGTTGTAGGTTGTTGAGAGCATTATAGAATGCTTGGCCCAACAGAGGTGCTCAGTAAATATATCTATTACTATTAGCTTTCATAACATTTTGGGTTTAAAAAATTAACTACCAAGTACCCTGAAGCAGGAACCACTCTTGTGTCATAACTGGATATAACAGTTAAGCAGAACCTTCTTTTGAATCTATCTAAGTACAAAGCATTCCTTTTTGAGTATTCTATTCTTTCTATATCACAAATAACTTCTTGAGAACTGGGTTCTTACTGGTTTTTACTTTTGCTTGTCCTGTTCTTTTAAGGCATTGGTATTCTCAATCCAACATGTAGCCTCACCACCTTCCTAACTACCTTGCAACCATTGATTGCTTTTATCTTAGTACCTAAGAGGCAATATTTTATCAGATTCAGACCAGAGCCATGCGAGTGTGGGATTAGTCTTACTGTTTCGAACCTGGGTTTTGTGTGCCTGGGGAGAACCCTGGCTTCTCATATGCCCCA
The DNA here is from genome assembly GCF_037043125.1 of Eumetopias jubatus. Classification (NCBI taxonomy): domain Eukaryota; kingdom Metazoa; phylum Chordata; class Mammalia; order Carnivora; family Otariidae; genus Eumetopias; species Eumetopias jubatus. The sequence goes on from NW_028274813.1 coordinate 97,131,591, forward strand.
AAACCACAGCCTCTCCTCATCCCTCTGTGTTATTCCAGACCATCTGACTGGATTTCTGCCTCAGTTAGCTCTTCAGAATTCAAGATCCCCTTTGAAACAGGAACACTGAACCAAATCCATGTGGATGGGATCCTAACAGCCTATTCTTGAGAGCTGAATCCTGTGCTCCATAAACCCAAGGCTTTGTTAGATTTCTGCTCCTGAAATTCCAAAATCACTGCCTCCCTGACTTCATTTTTTTCTATTTTCTATACCCTTACCCACTGGAATGGACCAAATTTCAATGCCAGTTGGGTCAGTGGTGAATTTGTCATTTGAACACTAGCTTGCTGCCCCATGACCCAACTCTATGACTGGCTCTGATTTTCTTCCTGTCCCATCCTGGATTCAGGCCCCAGTTCTACCTCAGGGTTAAGGTTATCCAAGGGTCAGCCCTGCTAAATGCATTCAGGTATTATCTTTTTAAAAGAATCACATAAATTGCATTCCATCTTATACCTTGTAGAACTACCTATTCTCTACTGTATTACATGTGTGCTTCTTTTAAAATCTTTTAATTATCTAATTTTCTGACAGTCATTCTAGTTTGTTACTGTTTCAAATTCCATTTTGTTTTAGAGCCCTAGGAAAATTGCACACATTGCTTTAATTAGTATCAATTTGGTTGTCAAATTTTCCAAGATGAAGCCATTGTGTTTCAGCATTATTTAAAGCTAAGGCATTAAAATTAGCTGGGGATTTTTCAAGAATCACTCATTATGACCCAATTTTAAAGTTATTTTAAATATAACATTTAAAAGGGTTATTAACAAATCTGTATTCTATCTCTTTGGATACAATATCACGAAGTCATATAAAAGGCTAATTGCTAGCCAGAGGTATCCCTTTTCACTGTGTAAAATATAATGTCAACTCAGTTGTCTGTATCAGGAGAAGCAGAGGTTGAGTAATCCAAAAGTAATTTATATTTGTCTTTTGGATGCTTTTGCCCTTAAATTTGGCTATGGGTGAGCCCAATGTCTAGGGAATTCATGTCAAAATAATGAAGCTATATTATAAAGATCTCAAATCAGGAAGCTGATGAGTTCAATTATTCTGCCTTTTTTCCCCCCAGGTTGAAAGAAGCAAATAAAGCTGAGCTCCAGTTTTCTTTGGTAGATTAGAATATTGAACACAGATGTTAAATCACGGGTCTGGGAAGAATTCAGTAGCAGATTAGAAGATGCTGAAATAAGGACTTTTAGATCTCTATTGGGTTATGTGATTAGAGTTAAAAAAAAAAAGAAATGGGGGAAACAAAAAAAGGAAGATAGATTATATTATAGAAAAAAACATTTAGAGGAAACACTGCAGAAATTCTATAAAGAGAACAGAGAATGACATCTGGCCAAGTGTTATGCTGGCCTGAAATATACCTATCAAGTTCTGCGGATTGCAAGCCATAGGGATTGAAGTAAAACGAAGGAAATGCAATAATAGGCTAGTGAAGTAAAAACTAGTGTTTTTGAAAATTAGGGCATTCTGGAATGCTTGGGTTGTGCAGTCAGTTAAGTGTCCAACTCTTGGTTTCAGCTTGGGTTGTGATCTAGGGGTCATGTCTTGGGATTGTGAGATTGAGACCTACATCAGGCTCAGCGCTGAGTGCAGAGTCTGCTTGGGATTCTCCCTCCCTCTCCCTCTGCCCCCCCCTCAAATAAATAAATCTTTAAAAGAAAGAAGGAAAGGAAGGAATGAAGGAAGGAAGGAAGGAAGGAAGGAAATGAGGACATTTCTTGTTCCGTGGTATGTAAGAAATGCATATGAATATGATATTTAAAAACATCATTAGAATATTTTTTTACCATATGCATCTTTTATCTACTACCCAACAGCCACAAACTTGAAAATTGACACTTTGAATTTGAAAATATATAGAATTTGACAGTAACAGCAAATGTTTCTTCTAATGATAAGTACCTAACACTTTACTTAGCTAGCTTAGTTTTCCACAAAATTTCTAAATTGAAATACAGCTTGCTTTGTTTATCTTCTCCAACTAGACTGTACATGCCTCAAGGCCAATTACTGTGTCATAGTTGTTTATATCCATCACAGGCTGTAAAGAAAATACTTTATACGAAATAGGTGCATATTTTTTTTAATGAAGGCATGAATACAGAGTGTGCGAACATCTCTAGTTCGGTCTGGATGCCTCAAATAACAAGAACATGGCAATCTTATCACTTCGGCCATTTTAATGCCTCATCAAATTACCTCTGCCATGTTGATTGTGTGATCTGCAAGGCACAATTAGAGCTATTGTAATTTATTTCATTTATATTCCACCTTGTTTATAGAAAAGGCACCAAAATTGCTCTGTTCACTGTAGCACCCTGGGTTTTTTTTTTTTTTTTTTAATTCTAACCATTTTCTTTTCTTTTTTTTTTTAAGATTTTTTTTTATTTATTCATTTGAGAAAGAGAGAGAGAGCATGAGCAAAGGGGAGGGTCAGAGGGAGAAGCAGACTCCCCACCGAGCAGGGAGCCAGATCCAAGCCTCGATTCTGGGACCCTGGGATCATGACCTGAGCCGAAGGCAGACAGACGCCTAACTGACTGAGCTAAACTGGCACCCCTAATCCTAACCATTTTCAACGTGCTGTGCCACGTATGTCTAGTTTTTCTTTCATAGTGTCATGTTTTGGTAAAACTTTCTTTGCTTCTGTAAGTGTATTGATCTCACTTAACTATGTCATACCATCTTTGTTGTAAAAATATGTCACAAGGCATAGTCCTTAATATTTCTAACTATATTTTATTTTATTTTTTAAAGATTTTATTTATTTGAGAGAGAGCACAAGCAGAGGGAGGGGCAGAGGCAGAGGGAGAAGCAGGCTCCCCACTGAGCAGGGAGCCCGATGCGGGGCTCGATCCCAGGACCCTGAGATCATGACCAAAGGCAAATGCTTAACTGACTGAGCCACCCAGGCATGCCTCTAACTATATTTTAACAAAGGGAATTGGTTTCCTGGCATGTAGCTAGCCAGGTCTTTAAAAGATGACTCTATCTTTTTTCCATTTCTTAACAATCATATAGATGACCGTTCAGAGAAGCTAATATTTAGCTATAAAAGCTAACATTCATTCATGCTTACTATCTTCCTGGCACTATGCTTGGCTCTTTAACTGCTTTTGTCTTATTTATTTTTTTATTTAAAAATTTAACTATATGCACATATAATTTTGTATAAATTTGTAGGTGTGCTGATCCCATAGGTGGTGGGAAGAGTGTGAGGGTAGGGGAGCTTCCCCTTCAGCTGAAGGCAAGAGAGAGGAAGTTAGGAAACCACTTAAAGAGTGTAGTATGTGTCTCCTGCAGTTTGGGGGACCCAGAAGGCTGGTGTCAGAATTATCCCTGAAAAATCTAAGGGATGAGAACTTAGAGGAAGTGGTCAATGGTTGTCGTTTGGGAAGTAGCTGCCCTTTTAGAGTGTGTCACAGTGCCAAGAGCTGTGATGTTTCCCAAGGACCAGATCTAGGTGGATAACGTTGGGAGAAAGTCATCCTGGCGGGGTCTTAGTTCCCGTCCGAGGGGAAGCCTCAGAAGCAGAAGGCCAAAAGTGGATACCTCGGGGTATGGAAGAAATCACAAAAGACTAGCTGGACTAGAGTTTGCGATACCCAGTAGCAGTAGTGGTAGTGCTGGTGACAGGGTTTGCAAAATCACCCCAACACCTTCTAGGAGAGGAAAAACCAGGTTTACACATCTGCCAAGTCTAAAAGGAGCCCGTAGCATCCAGCATCAGTTAAGTAAGAATTTTTCTACCCGCTTTCCTCTCCTTCCTCTCTGCTGTCCAGTTTTGGCGAGCTCTAAAATGGTGGGAGGAGCCGCAGAAGGGTAACGGAAGGGAAGAGAAGCGATTCATACTCTCTTCCCTGACTTCTGCCTTCCCTGACTGCAGGCTGCCCTGGGTGCTGCAGATCTGAGCCAGATGTGGGGAGGAGAAAGAAGCCTAAAATATAAATGAAGTCCATAATTTTTTTAAAAATATTTTATTTATTTATTTAGAGAGAGAGAGGGAGCATGGCGGGGAGGGGCAGAGGGAGAGGGAGAGAAAGTCTTAAGCAGACTCCCAGCTGAGCACGGATTCCCATCCCCAACCTGGGCTGGATCTCTCGACCCTGAGATCACGATCTGAGCTGAAACCAAAAGCTGGTGGCTTAACCGACCGCACCACCCAGGCACCCTTGAAGTCCATAATTTTGATTATTACATGGAAATGGAATTTTTTTTTTGGTCTGCTCCCATACATTTTTTTAATTTATTTTTTAAATTGAGACATAATTGACGTAACATTGTGCTAGTTTCCGGTATACAACATAATGATCCAATATATGTATACATTGCAAAATGATCACCGCAGTAAGTCTAGTTAACATCTATCACCACCATAGTTACAAACTTTTTTTCTTGTGGTGAGATCTACTTCTGTTAACAAAAGTTTATTGCTCTCAACAAGGAAAATAATCTCTAAGCAGTACCAAGTGGCTTCCGTCATTTCCCTATTTTTCCTTCAAACTCAACATCTGCCATAAAAGAAAAGTCACTTTTTGTCCTTTCCTTCTTCCCTTAATAGAAATGTACTTTGTTAAGTTAGAAATCTAAACTGTATACTAGCTTTTAAATAATTTAGTATGCTGTTTTCTATTATATGAATTTAGGCAGAAAATGTAGATTTGTAGTTTATTTTTATTTAAAGATCATAAACCATTTTATTTTTTTTGTTGTGCTTCTCTGTTCTTCCAAGCTATCTACATGGGGCCCATATTAAATCATCAGAAAAATAAGGTACTATAATTTTTTTTACCCTGCCTCTTCCTCAAGCTATGTCATCTATTCTTTCTTTTGCTGCTAGACTTGGAAAAGGAGCCCACACCCATTACTTTCACTTTTTCACTGCCCACTCACTGTAATCCTTCCAATTCTAGTTCACCTCTCTAATGAAACTGCTCTTCAAAGGCCACTGTTGTCCAGTCTTAAGCCTCAAAGGCTCTTTCTTAGGTTTTATCTTTATGGATCACATTTGTGACAGTGCTTAGTAAACAATCAGTTCTGAATGCATTTTAGTTCTATTCCCACAAGGATTTGTTCAATGGTACTGATTAAATTAATGAATACATAGTATTCTTTATCTGCATAAAAGACTGCATTGAATGAAAACTTAAGCAGTCCAGTTGCATCTGGTTTACCTACTGCTAATACAACACAATGAATTACCAAAGTCTTTTTCACTCATACCCAGGGTAGGGAACCAAATATTTTAGAAATTCAACTCTCCTTTGTTGTTGTTCATTGCTATGCTTAGTAATATAATTATTTATCTAAAATATAAGATAAATAAGTTCTGGGGATGTAATGTACATCTTGGTGACTATCTAACAATATGATATTGTACTTTAAAAGTTTCCAAGAGAGCAGATCTTAAAATTTCTCATCACAAGAAAAAAGGTTGTAACTATGTGAGTTGATACATGTTAACTAAATTTAACTGTGGTGATCATTTCACAATATATACATATATCAAATCTTTATGTTGTACACCTAAAAGGAATAGTTATATGTCAATTACACCTCAATGAAGCTGGAAAAGATATAGTTTCCTGGCAGGAAAATGACTAGATCAGCTTGGGAATAAGCGGTGGGATCCCTGTCCTTGCTCTATGAGAGCTTGTTTGGAGGTTCTAGCAGGGGAGCGCAGCTACTCGTATACCCTTGACCGAAGAACGGTCCTCTCCTCTATCGGGGAAGGTCGTCCTCTTCGACCGAGCGCGCAGCTTCGGGAGGGACGCACATGGAGCGGTGAGGGAGGAAGGAGACACCCGCCTAGCCAGCCAGATCAGCCGAATCAACCCTGGCGATCAATGGGGTGACAGATGTCGCAGCCAGATCGCCCTCACATCCCCCTGTCCTTGCTCTATGAGAAATCAAGCTAGCAGCCAAATGAAACTTAGAGAGGGGAATATAAGAAGCTGTTCATTGAATTAAGTTGTCTCCAGATCACAAGCCACTGGTCTCTTGTCTCAGTTTTTATTCTTTATCCTTCCCCCAAGTTTATTGCCTGGAATGGCCTCTGGTGAGAGAATCTGCATCTATTCCCTAATTTTGAATGCCCCATTCTTTACCAGCTCTTCCCCCCAACCCAACAACCTGGATCACTGTTTCCAATTTCCTGCACTGGCAGCCCTTGGGCACTCCTACCTGATGCTGCAAGAGGAGGTAAAACTTGTTAAACCCTGGGCAGGAAATAGCCTCAGCTCTGTTATCTGAATTTAGGCTTATGGGAATGAAACCAACCAATATTTATTAAATGCCTACTTTGTGCCAGACATTTGAAAAATAACAGCTTTATTGAGATATGTCACATGCCATAAAATTCACACTTTTCATTTCATTTTATTTTATTTATTTGGGTTTTTGCTATTTATTTATGACAAATATTCCACATCCGTGATCCTCTCCAGTCAGAAGTTCTTTGAAATGATGTTATTGGCCTTGGCTAGTAGGAGGATGGAGTTGTCTGATTCACCCATCCTGGTAATGGCCCCACAGATAGCTTAGGTTTTAAACTGGCTGTTGAACCTGTCTGTCACCTTGTCAACCACGCCACCTTCATCTGAATGGACACGTGGTCCCTGGCACCAATGTTGCAGTAGCTGGCCGAGCATTTCTGCTGCAGGTATAGGTCCACAAACTCACCAACATTGCTTTGCATGTGGAGAGCGCACCAGCTGCCACCGCAAATTTACCCTTCTAAAGTGTAAAATTTGGTACGGTTTAGTATATTCCTAGAGTTGTACGATCATCACCATGATCTAATTTTAGCATATTTCATCACCCCAAAAAGAAACCTCATACTCATTAGCATACACTTACCATTCTCCCTTCCCTGGAAACCACTCCTCCATTTTCTGTTTATATGAATTTGCCTATTCTGGACATTTCATGTAAATGGAGTAATATATAGCCTTTTGTGTCTGGCTTCTTTAACTTAGCCTGATATTTCTAATGTTCATCTGTGTTGTGTGTATCAGTAATTCATTTCTTTTTATAGCATAGTAATATTCCATTGTGTGGATAGATCACATTTGTATATGGATTCATTAGTTAATGGACAATTGGGTTGCTTCCACTTTTTAGCTATTATGATTACTGCTACACTGAACATTTGTGTACAGATTTTTCTGTGGACATAAGTTTTCACTTCTCTTCAGTGTATATCTAGGAATGAAAATACTGATTGGTATAGTAACTATATTTAACTTTTGAGGAATTGCCAAACTGTTTTCTAAAGTGGCTACACCATTTTATAATTTACCAGCATGGTATGAACCTTCCAATTTCCTCATATCCTTGCCAATAGTTGTTATTGTCCATCTTTTTTATTATAGCCTTCCTAGTGAGTGTGAAATGGTATCTTGTGGTCTTGATTTGCCTCTGCTGATGACGAATGATGTTAAACATCAACATGTGCTTGTTGTGCTTGTTGACCATTTATTTGTCTTTTTCGGAGAAATTTCCATTCAAGTCCTTTGCCAATTCCTTAATTGTGTTATTTGTCTTTTTGTTGTTGAGTTGTAAATGTTCTTTATATATTTTTGGATACTAGGCCTTTATCAGATATGTGATTTGTAAGTCACATATTTGTAAATACTTTCTCCCATTCTTTAGGTTGTCTTCCCACTTTCTTGATGGTGTTATTTGAAGCACAAAAGTTTTTCATTTTGATGTCAAGTTTATCTATTTGTTCTTTTCTTGCTTGTGCTTTTGGTATCATATCTGAGAAACCATTGCCTAATCCAAGGTCATGAAGATTTACTTCTATGCTTTTTTCCTAATAGTTTTATAGTTTTAGTTCTTACATTTAGGTCTATGATCCATTTTGAATTAATTTTTATATATTTGTGAGGGAGGGGTCTAACTTTATTCTGTTGAACATGGATATCCATTCGTCCCAGCATCATTTCTTAAAATGATGATCCTTTCCCATTGAATTATTTGGACCCTTGTTGAAAATCAATTGACCATAAATAGATGTGTGGTTTTTTTTTTCTGGACCTTAATTCTATATCATTGATCTGTGTGCCTGTCTTTATACCACAAATACATTGTCTTCACTTGTGTAGCTGTGTAATAAGTTCTGAAAATGGAAAGTGTGAATCCTTCAACTTTGTGCTTTTTTTCAAGATTATTTTGGCTACTCGGGATTCCTTGTATTTCCATATGAATTTTAAGCTCAGCTTGTCAATTTCTGTAAAAAAAACTAGCTGGGGCGCCTGGGTGGCTCAGTTGGTTGAGTGACTGCCTTCAGCTTGGGTCATGATCCTGGAGTCCCGGGATCGAGTCCTACATCGGGCTCCCTGCTCAGCAGGGAGTCTGCTTCTCCCTCTGACCCTCTTCCCTCTCATGCTCTCTATCTCTCATTCTCTCTCTCTCGAATAAATAAATAAAATCTTTAAAAAAAAACTAGCTGGGATTTTGATAGTGACTGTGTTGAATCTGTAGATCACTCTGGGGAAGAGTATTGCCATTTTGATAATGTTAAGTCTTCCAATTCATTAATGTGAGATGTCTCTCCATTTATTTAGATTTTATTTAATTTCTTTCAATAATGCTTTATAATTTCCATTGTACAAGTCTTGCTCTTTTGTTAAATTTATTCCTAAGTATTAAATCCCTTTTAATGCTATTGTAAATGGAATTATTTTCTTAATTTCCATTTCAGATTGTTCATTGCTAGTATATAGAAATATAATTGATTTTTCTATGTTGATCTTGTGGTCTGCAAATTTGCTGAATTCTTTTCTTAGTTCTAATAGCACATTGTGTGAATTCCTTAGCATTTTCTATGTACAAGATTGTGTACAAATATACAAGTTTTATATTTTCCAAATTTCCTTCTGCTACTGATTTCTAATTTTATTCCATTGTTGTTGGAGAACACACTTTGTATGATTCCAATCCTCTTAAATTTAAGGTTTGTTTTATGGCCTAACATACAATCTTTCCTTGAGAATGTTTCCTGTGCACTTTAGAAGAATGTGCACTCTCTTTTTTTTCCCTTATAGTTAACATCAGTGTGTGTGTGTGTGTGTGTGTGTGTGTGTGTGTGTGTGTGTGTTATAGAAGAAAGATAAGGGCAGATAACAAAGCTCTTGGTTCTTAGCAATAAGAATTCAGATTGCAAGCAACATATCCAAGTATTTAAATAATCACTAGTTTGTGTAAGAACAGAAAACTGCTACAGTCCAGCCAAAGTCAGTAGAAAGAAGAATTCTATACTAACTCATGAAGACAAAGGTTATAGATGTGAAGGAGGAACAGTGGTTTAATTTGGATCTGGATGTTGTATGGCATGGCACATACCAAAAATTGCTTTTCTGGAGTGAAATACCTGAGATTTATTTCTAGAGTGAAATATACTGGATTTTGAACCTCCAGAAACATCATCTAAGATGATATTAGAGGTATGAGTAAAGGGGGTAATATTCTTCAGATCCATCACAACTGTCAGAATGTAAACAACTTGCATATGATTAAATAATAATGCTTACAAGTGGTCAGTGCTTGGCTAAGATTGAGGATGATATGAAAGCCTTATAATTTTGTCTGATTGGGGAACTCATTTTCTTTTTATTTTTCTTTTTTTAAGATTTTATTTATTAAGAGAGAGACAGTGAGAGAGCATGAGAGGGGGGAGGGTCAGAGGGAGAAGCAGACTCCCCACTGAGCAAGGAGCCCGATGCGGGACTCGATCCTAGGACTCCAGGATCATGACCTGAGCTGAAGGCTGTTGCTTAACCAACTAAGCCACCCAGGTTCCCCGGGGGACCCATTTTCAATTCTGACTGTAACCAGGAAGTGATACTTTTGATCCAGGGGAATGTCGTCTATAACATGTTGTGTATAACTAGGGTAGGGTTGCCTGATATAATACTATAACCCTCCAAACTCACATGCTCCTCTTCCTGCCACATACCATGTTCTGGTACTCTCAGTAGGTGATGGGACCCACTTCTGAACACCAGAACCTTCTCATGTTTCAGAAAGCAGGCCAGAAGGACAGGAATTCTGCAAGAAGAACTTCTGTGCCAAGGAGAGGGGAGAGGGCAAGAAAGCCAGGACTCCTGCCACTGAGAAATGGAAACTGGCTTAGTTTTTCATTTGTTTCTGCATGGGGGGAAAGATGATACAGAAGAGCCAACTAAGACAAGCTTTGTAAGTATAAAAAGAGAGAATTCATGCTGCGCACGCGTGTGTGTGTGTGTGTGTGTGTGACCTTACTGCATCATATCATCATATGATGAGCACTATGGCAGGTGGTCCTAAAAGACTCCTAGAATTTGGCCAATCAGTCTTTTCATGGCATAGGGAAACTAGTGAAGCATGGCTTTCCTGAGAGGCCTTCTCCCCAGCTGCTCAATCAATGTTTTATCTTTTATACACTTTTTGCCTTAGATATTGTCTTGAATGAACATAAAGTGCCTCTCCTCCCCAGGACTTTGTTGTATAAACTTGGGAATGGTAAACATAGATGCCTTCCTAGAAATACAAAGCCATACAATCACACAGCTGGAAGAAACCTCTGATAGCTTCTAATGAAAACCAATGGTCTCATCAGGTCTGGAGATAAGGAGCCTCAGGCCCAGAGAAGTTACATTATTTCCACAAGGGCATCCAGATACTTAATGGTAGGAACAAGGGTACGGTTTACTGTAGCAGAAGTAGAGCTGCCTACCATTCAGTATTTTATTACAAGTAAGAACTGTATAAACCACTCACACCCTAGCTCAGCTGGCTCATAAATACAATACCAAGAAGGAATAAACTAAACTAAAAGTCAAAAGGAACGAAAGTGTCCTCAAATGGCATTGCAGAACCAGTCTATTTTCATGACATAGCTCTCTCATCTTTATCTGAATTGGTATTTAACTTGCAAAACTGTCTCTATGTTATCCTAAGAAGGGTAAAATTCCCAAGGGCTTCTGTAATGTGCAGCATGCCTAGACAGAAGTAAGCTAGGGGTGCCTGGGTGGCTCAGTCGGTTAAGTATCTGACTCTTGATTTCAGCTCAGCTAATTATCTCAGGGTTGTGGGGTCAAGCCCCATGTCGAGCTCTATGCTGGGTGTGGAGCCTGCTTGGGATTCTCTCTCTCCCTCTGCCCTGCCCCCTTAAAAAAAAGAAAAAGAAAGAAAGAAAGAAGCTATTTTAAGAGAGGATTTTGTTAACAATGCTGTTTATCTGTTTCTTTCTTCCAGTCTGGATATTGGAATCATTATTATAAAACCCAGGTCAGGCCCACCTAGCCCAGTGAAGGCTAGTTAACTCAGGATTTTATGAAACTGTGGGAAATGTGTTGAAAATGACTACTACTATAACACTGGAATGAGAACCAGCTTCCTTTTAATATATTTTAAAATACATAGCAGAACTGAAAACACCATAAAGCAATGGTTAACTTTTTGGACCTTTTTGAGAACCTGATGAACATTATTGGTAGGCCTTCCAGAAAATGTTATATATACAAGAAATTTTAGTTATAGTTCACAGAAGTAACATAGACCCCAAAGTCTATCAATGAACCCAAGATAAGGACCATGCCATATAATTACTTCTGATATAATCTTTCAGGGCCTCCTTCAGCCATGTTGGTTAAGGTCCAGTCTGCAGAGCTTCTTGCATCTCCTTCCTGCATGACCACATTCTTTTTTTGTGATGTCACTCTCTAGTTCCAGGGGCCTTCATATTTCTCATTACTCTCCATATTTGTAAAAACTCAAACTTCCTCTTAAGAACTACCATTATGGGTGTGTTGCTTCCGCTCTGAGAAGTATTACAAAATTCTGTCCGCCAATTTTACTTGTCAATACTAAGAATGATTTTGGTTCTTTCTTTGACCCTGTTCTCTTCTCTTTGTCTGTCTAATTTTTAATGGCTCCATATTCCCTCCTGTTGGGGAAGAGGGGAGTTATATGTTGTGCATGTATGCTGTATATAATTAAGGTGCTCATGTAATTTATAATCAAAATTGGTATACTTTGAGAGGAAAAAAAGTGCTATCAGTAACCTCCTGGACTCCCAGAACTGTCCTGGCAAACCAGGCCATCTGGCGCCACTAGTCTGAAACTGAAGTGCTGCTTGGTTTTCCACTGCTCTTGATGGGGCATATATCTCCTTCAAGGATCTTGCGAGGAATGGCTGGAACTAGAAAGTAAAGAAGGCTCCAAGGTGAATATAGGCTCCATAGAGCTAGAACCCAGTGTAGTCCTTCTAATATACGCAGGACAAAGATTTGTGACTTTGTGACTCATCAGTGGTTATTGAAGCTACTTTGCCATTAGCCTGCCTGATATGTTAACCCCTGGTGTTGATGCTACAGGTGCAGCAGGCATAGGAACTAACCTGTGAATTTTTGTTGTTGTTCCTATTTCTTATTTCCTATTCCTGGGAAATTCAGTTCTACTATGTAATTCATGGGCCAGAGATCTCAATGGATGTGAATGATTAGTGGGTATGAAATGGTCAAACAAGAATACACCAGGGCTGCAGTAACTAGGCTCTACATTGGACATTAGCACTTAAACTATCCAAAACAAACATAGGGCAAACCAGAGAGCTGACAGCAGAGCACAGAGCACTCAAGAAGCAACTACTGCTTGAGCCAGGGAGCATAGACTCAGTGCAGGACTCAGATGGAAAGAGAGTTGGAGCTGGGGCACCTGGGTGGCTCAATTGGTTAAGTGACTGCCTTCGGCTCAGGTCATAATCCTGGCGTCCTGGGATTGAGTCCCACACCAGGCTCCCCCTGCTCTGCCGGGAGTCTGCATCTGCCTCTGCTTCTGCCTGCCACTCCCCCTGCTTGTGCTTTCTCTCTCTCTCTCTGTCAAATAAATAAATAAAATCTTTAAAAACAGAGAGAGAGGCAGGGAACTGAAGAAAATATTGGTAGACATCATCAGAGAGTCACCTTCAGCAATTCAGTGACAATGATTCTCTGCTTAAAAGAAAGTTTGGGCATTTGTAAATTCAAGGAGAAAAATACTGTAACCAGTATTAAGAACATTACATGAAGAAGTAACTGTATGAGGGACAAAACCAGATATGATGAAGGGAATGGCAGAATCCTGACAAAATAGGAGAGGAGGAATCTGGGCTAAGCCAGATGAGGACAGAAATGATTCCTCTAACCACCCCAGCTAAGGTATTGCCCTGAGAATCTATATCACATTTCCACAAAAGCTTGTATATAATTTATTAAGTATATCCATAGTTAACACTCTTTCAGTCATGCTCAACCAATAATTTTGATAGCAAGTACGGATTTGAATACTGCCTGCAGATCATCAGGACTAGCTGGACTTTGAATAATGGTTAAACTCAGAATTCTCAGAGCCTAAAAACTAGGGATAGGGATCCCTAGTATATCCCTAGTATATAGGGATAGAAAACAGCTAAGTGATTGCAGGGGCTGGGGGAGGATGGGAGAAGAGGTTGACTACTAAGCAGTCATACATAATTTGGGGAATGATAGAACTGCTTTATATCTTGATTGTTGGGGTGGATGTGAACTCTAGGCATAGCAGGTGGATATGTAACTCTAAGCATAGCAAAATTCATAGAAGAGTACATCACAAAGAATGAATTATACTGTATGTAGATTTTAAAATATATAAGAGATTTAAAAATAAAGGAATCCAGGACTTTGTAGGTAAAACCAGATAAACAGCCTCCCCTCCAGTTCCCTTCTTGCCACCCTAAATTGTTGCTTTAACAAGTTTCTATCTTTCTGATGGATACAAAGATATATTTGTCTTTCCATACGCTGACCTGTTTGTAGGCCCAAATGACACAGTAGGAACAGAACATGGAATAGTCAGATGGAACATGTAACTTGAAGCATCAAGAATTCCCTTACAGAGCCTCCTAGTACTGATATTTCTCGATGTTTGCACTAAGGGCATAGGAGGACAGGTATGGAAGTAAGGAAAGTGACGTATGAACAAAGTGCTGAAAGATGTGTGGAAGTGAACCATGTCAAACTCTAAGGAAGGGTGCAGCAGGTGCAAAAGCAGTGGGCGCATGCTTTAGGCTTGAAAATTGGCAGGAACACCAGTGTGGGCAGAGAGGAGTGGGGAACATCCAGATCGTGTGGAGTCTGATAGGCGTTAATACGAAGTGGTTTTAGTTTAAGTATGGCTAGAAGCCATTGAGCCTAAGTAGAGGAATCATCGGGTCTGATGTGTATTGTTAAAAGATGACTGTGGTTACTATACGGAGAATAGACATTTGGGGGTAAGTATGGAAACAAAAAAGCCATTGCAACTGCATAGATAAAGCTTAGGAATGCTTTAGTATGGAAGGAGTAGATGAGAGGGAGAGCTTTGCCCTTTTGCCTGGCCAGAACTCCATCTCTGGCTCATCATTGCAATGATACACTTGATATTATCTTAGGATTCCTTATTCTCCTGGGCCTTAAATAGACATTGTAGTACATACAGAAATGCTTCTAGACAACTTGAAACCTAGCTGGAGTTGGACCGTAGGCATTTTTTGTGACTTCAAAGCACATAATTCTATGATTTTCTCTAGCAAGGTTCAGAAGCTCAGGTGTATGAATGAAGAAGGGAGATGATTTAATTAATCAAGAGTCAAGGTTTTGCCAGATATGTGTAAGACATAAACAAAGGGGCCAAAATAATATTACCATAATTTACACTAAACTATTAATATCTTAGTCCAGTACATAATCCTATTACAAAAGAATACCACATGATAAAGAGAGGAGGATGTGAAGAAGATAAGAGGACAGTAAATAAGAATGGTAAAGAAAAATGGGATGAGGGATGATAAAGAGAGGGTGGAGAGAAGGAGCACATGAAGAATGTCAGAGTACTATCTAACAAAAATAATGAATGGTGCAGCTTCAGGGGTTTTAGGAGAGTAGTCCTTCCCAGTAGTCCTCACATTATAGTGTTACACATCTATAATTTACCTTAGAATAGTTCATTATGGACAGTATGATTTTTAATTTTAATTTACACCCCAGGCAAGCTAATTAACATTGAGTTGGGTAGATGCACATCAATAGTGTACACAAAAAACAAATACCAAACAAACAAAGCAAACTCATTTCACAGGCGGCATTCCTAATATCTTTAATCAGCGCAGAGGGTTTGTTAGCATAGGCATGTTAGAGATGATTTTTCATTGGTAAAATAAGTAGAATTCAAGACATATGGATTGGCTAGGAATACCGTACTAGCCCTTCCGCAGTTACAGGGACAGGATATATAAACCTGGTGAACCCATTAGTTTCCACCTCTTGGAATGGTACTCTAGGCTTAGAATTCCAATTCGTTCTGTATACAAGCCACTTAAGGATTTTGTGGCTTGGCTTTGACTAGATTAGCTCAGTCATGTTGCATTTGCCTTGAGCAAATCTTTCATGCAAGTTACTTGCTCAAGTGCTTAAAAGGACAGAAAGCTGGGGCTTTAGAAAGCTTACAACTCAGGTTGTGTGAATATTTTTACTGCTGCTTGCTAATAAAAACGTGTAAGTGTGGCAGAATTTGACCTAGAACTTAATTGCAATATTAAAACCACATGATAAATTGTAGAGGAAGAGACTGATAACCCCCACCAACCTCTAACCATCAGAAGGTTGCAGTAGAGCCTAAAATCAGGAATAATCATACTGGCTTAAGTCATTTTGGAAATACACTAGGTAAAACAGTTTATTTTATAAGGTCTTTGGTTCTTTGGTAGAAGAGTATGTGATCTCTCCTTCTAACAAAATGCTAATCCTGAAAGGAAACTTAAAATCCTGTAGTCTGCTTCTTCATGTTACACATGGAGAAATTAAGACTCAGAAAGATTGTACATTCTCACGGTTAATGCTCAAAGCTAGTTGGTGGTGAAGACAGAACTGTTTTGGGTCTTATGACCCAGAAGTCTCATTGCCACATTAGTAGAGTAAATTCCAAACCAAAACACATGAGGTATGTGATCTAAAAGGTTTGACGTGACTTATGGGGATGATGGGACAGAAGACGGGATTCCAAAGTTTTTAGCGAAACACCCGCATTGCTTTTAGCTATCCTACCTCTCTCTTCTTATGGATTTTCCCACTTCTGTGATTCTGTATTTTCTTTTTTTTTTTTTTAAGATTTTATTTATTTATTTGACAGACAGCGAGAGAGGGAACACACGCAGGGGGAGTGGAGGAGGGAGAAGCAGGCTTCCCGCCGAGCAGGGAGCCCGATGCAGGGCTCGATCCCAGGACCCTGGAATCATGACCTGAGCCACCCAGGCGCCCCTGATTCTGTATTTTCTAATCTCCTTTAACCATACTAGGAAGTTGCTCACTAGCAAAATTGGGGGATCCAACAGTATTACACATTGGCTTTCTTCCCATGTCAGCACTCTCTCAAAATATAGGTCACGGAAGAACTGTATTTCCTTTTGTTTTAAGGATGCATAATGTATTTTCCTATTTCACCAAACTGACCACTATTGATATCTCTGGCTTACATGTAAGATATTTCAAATGTTGGAAAAATATATAAAACAAGACCATTTCATGGTCTGACTACAGCCAGTGTTAATAATGGCAGCTTTTGTTTTTTTATTATGTTATGTTAATCACCATACATTACATCATTAGTTTTTGATGTAGTGTTCCATGATTCATTGTTTGCGTATAACACCCAGTGCTCCATGCAGTACGTGCCCTCTTTAATACCCATCACCAGGCTAACCCATCCCTCCACCCTCTCCCCTCTAGAACCCTCAGTTTGTTTCTCAGAGTCCACAGTCTCTCATGGTTCGTCTTCCCCTCCGATTTCCCCCCTTCATTTTTCCCTTCCTGCTATCTTCTTCTTCTTTTTTTCTTTTAACATATAATGTATTATTTGTTTCAGAGGTACAGGTCTGTGATTCAACACTCTTACACAATTCACAGTGCTCACCATAGCACATACCCTCCCCAGTGAATAAGGGCAGTTTTTAAATCAACATTTTTTGGACCCAAATTTAGTGATTTATCTAGAACCCTAAACTTTCTCCACCTCTGTGTTTTGTGAGTGTGCACTGCCCATTGGTACGAGGTGCCACCATGATCCCTTCACTCATATCTGAAGGTCTAGGAATGAACATAGAGTCCCAAATAATCCAACACACCAGGTATCATTACTGAGAAACTATAAATGGTTCCCTGATAGCCACATAATTTAATGAATTAGATTAAAAAAATAGAGACTCTCCAAGTTAAAAGGGGTGTTAAAAATCCTTGAAGCCAGGGGCCCCTGGGTGGCTCAGTCAGTTAAGCAGCTGCCTTCAGCTCAGGTCATGATCCCAGGGTCCTGGGATCGAGCCCCGCATCGGGCTCCCTGCTCAGCGGGAAGCCTGCTTCTCCCTCTGTCTGCCACTTCCCCTGCTTGTGCTTTCTCTCCCTGTGTCAAATAAATAAATAAAATATTAAAAAAAAATCCTTGAAGCCAAGGGGTCATCCAGCCTTTGCTTATGCAATGTCACTTGTCACTGATAAAATGCTCTTTTCCCAGAGAACATTTATTCCAATTTTGGGTAACTTGAACTGCTAGAAAGTTCTTTTTTTTTTTAAGATTTTATTTATTTGACAGAGAGAGACACAGCGAGAGAGAGAACACAAGCAGGAGGTGTGGGAGAGGGAGAAGCAGGCTTCCTGCCGAGCCGGGAGCCCGACGTGGGACTCAATCCCAGGACTCCGGGATCATGACCTGAGCTGAAGGCAGACACTTAACAACTGAGCCACCCAGGCGCCCCTAGAAAGTTCTTTTTGAAAGAAATCCTTCTCCTTGTGACTTCCACCCACTAGCCTCTTTTTCTATGGCTTCTTTGGTGTTGTGATGAATACATGAATTTTTTCTTTTACTTATTAGCCCTTTTGATATTTCAAAGTAGTTTCCATGCTCCCCAATCACAGCATTAAAACAAAAACTTAAAGACAAATATCTTTATTGAAGAACACAGAATGAACTCTTATCTTTTCTTCTGATTATGTTATTAGACATCTGATTTATAAAACATCTGATGTTGGGGCACCTGGGTGGCTCAGTCGGTTAAGCGTCCTATCCTTAAGATCATGATCTCAGGGTTGTGAGATGGAGCCCCAAGCCCTGGGTTGGCTCCACATTCAGCATGGAGTCTGTTTAGGGTTCTCTCCCTACCCCGCCCCCAACTCTGCCACTCTCCCCACTCGGTTTCTCTCTCTAAAATAAATAAATACAGTATTTAAAAAAAACAAAACAAAAAAAACAAAAAAAATCTGATGTTAAATGTTTTTTAAGCTTTTATTAACTTATTACATAAGTAATCAGTTTTAAATAGAACTATTTGAAAATTACAAATATCACAGTTTGAGTGTGCCCAGAAACAGAAAAGGATTTGAATGCAAGCAGATTATTTGGGAAATGCAGACTATCTTAGGGTAACGGGGAAGTAATACAAGGAAGAGAATCTGGCCAAGGAAGGGTGTGTTTTAAGCCAGCTATCACAGTAGGAAACTAGAGAGAAATTTCATGGAGAACCCCCGGAAAACACTGCAAAATAAATGCCTCAAAATTATGCTACCTCAGGGATGAGGTACTACCTCAGCATTTTTAGCCTGCTTACAAGCAAACTGTTTTCTGCGGGTCTGGAATAAAAAGCTTTCAGGCACAGAGGAAGCCATTAGAAGAAATTGGCTGGAGTACTGCATTAGACACCGACAGCATCTGGGATAATAAACAAAATAATGAAAATTATAATTATTAATGATTAACATTTTGATGTACTTCCATTTGGAATTTTTCCTGTATGTATATTTACCTGAATATAAATTATCATAAAAATGTCACTCTGTGATATTAATTTGCAGACTGCTTTGACACTTAGTAATACCATATATCACATCTCTCTATGTCAATAAGTATAAATCTACTCATGTCATCACTAATGATGATATACTATACCATAATTTATTTAATTAATTCCCTGGTTGGACATTTAGATTGGTTCCAGGTTTTTGCCACTCTTAAGGGAAATGCTTTATTTCAGTTTCATTGAACAATGAATTTATTTTTGGTCCAGTTGCCGCTTGACTATATGTTTATTATGATAATGCTTACGAGATATAAACAGTGTGGGAAAAAGTGTTGTGTATTCAAGTGCCAATGATTCATGCTTGCTTTGCAGTTCAGAAATATTACTTAATACAGGTCAGTTTGAATTCAAAATACTGTAATGTATCTTATTATACACAAGATATCTGATTATATCACAAGATACATCCACACAGGTTACAGAGATTCAGTTTTATGTATGTCATTTAACACCACTATCACAACTTAGGACCCATTGTGTTATGTTTATGAATATTGATTTGGATTTTAGCTGAGTACTTCCAGCCCAGAGCCATCATGGCTTCCCAGATGCAGTTATATAGTTGAAGCACTTTCTTTTTTCCTTAGAGTACTTGTTACTTGTTGGTTTACAGCAGTACCAAATTATGCATCATACCCCCGTGATCTCAACTTGTTCAGTGGGTGTGATATTTTCTTAGGTGAAGATTCCTGGGAAACATACAGAGATAAAGATTTGTATGCAGGAGGTTTAATAGGGAGTAGTCTCAGAAACACTCTAAGAAACATAACCTCACCTCATCTAGATTCTGTTTACTCTTTTTTTCCTGGAGAAATTTATAAGAAGGTTAGTGGGAAAAATTCCAAATCCTGACATTACATTTCAACCTGACTTTCATCATTTAGCTCCTCTTGCACACATTCTGTATCCCCTTGACGTTCAGCTAGCCCTTCTGTTGGGTGTGGTGGCTTATGTGGTGGGGCTATCCAGACTCTCATCCTTGAGGGATCTGAGCCTCTGGCTGCCATGTCTGTTTTAGGCTATGAATGTTGCATTTGTCCTTTTGCCCTCAAAATTGGTTAGGCAAGTTATCAAGAGACATTCCAGTGGATCAGCTAAATAGTCTTCCTTTCCTGCATTGTGTAACAGTTAGTTCTACCTCATCCAAGCCAATTACCCAGCTAATATGGGGAGTCTTTTTCTTGTCTGCTAGCCTCTTGGCAAAAGGAATCTGAAATGACCAGGTGGTATCTTAAAGTTTAATGAGATTCTTATTACTCTGTCCCTTTCTGGAAGCATATCCTTTTATGCACACTGGAAACTCTAGGCCTGCAGAGCATGTAGTTGCAGTGACAGGAAGCACTTGGAGTGCTACTGAGAAAAGCTACTCCTACTTCCATAACCTTGGATTCTCCTGTTTGAAAAATATCACCATAAAATGGTCATTGATTCAGGGTGTCAAGCTCATCCTGAAGGATAATCCCCTATCCTCACATGATGCTGTGCTTTCAAAAGTCTGTTCCACCCATCAGGCCTGCAGGGTTTGGGTGGTACAGCATGTGATTAAAAAAAGCAACAACAGGGAATCCTATGGTCATGGGTCTGCCTCCACATCTCATTTGTAAAATAGCTCGCTTGGTCTGAGAAAGTGAACTCTTATATAATGGTAGTGGCCGAGGCACTTTGGGCAGAGAAATTAAACCCATACCTGAGATAGACATCAATATTTAATTTGGATGGCATGTCTCAGCAAACCCCAGACCACTGGATCCCTAAAAACTTTACTGGCATGGATAGGCTTGAATTTTCATAGGATTTGTCTCTTGTAGTTGGATGTGCATGTGTCTTATCAAGGTGTTTGTAGTACTTGCCCATTTCTTAGTCATTAAGTGTAGCTAACTTGATATTGCTAATGTCATAGAACAGTATAATCTGTGGAATGTCCAGATAGTCCAGGTATTTTCCACTATGTAATAACAGAGTGTAGGAGAGTTAACTTAGCTCTGGGGCAAGACTATTAATGTACTGTTGTCTTTCCAGTGTGAAGGCAAACTGCTTATGCTCTTCCTGCCTGTTAGATATTGAAAACAACATTTGCCACATTAATAGCTTCATACTTCTTATCAGGGGCTGTGTTAATCTGCTAACAAAGATATCACATCCATCACAGTAGCTACAATGGAGGGTTACTACTAGTTAAGTTTGAGATATTATCCACTTTGTGGTTTAGAGGCCAGACTGGACAATTACATAGGATTGTGATGGATACCGCCAAGTTTGTATAATTCGTCTTTGAAGATGTTAATAATTGCTGCCATTCCTCCTTGAAGCAGTGTTGTTTTTGATTTTACAATCTTTCAAGGGTAGGAAAGGCAGTTCCCAAGGTTTCCATTTGGCCTTTTCTATTATAATGGGTCTTTTTTCATGGGTCAGGAAACCAATGTGAGAGTAGAACTGTCAATTGGCAGAGCCAATTGCTGAGTATATCCATTCCAGTTATGTGTTTAGGTACCAGAGAAATGACCATTAGGTCATTCTATACTTACTTTTAATTTTGGAACTAATAGACTCACTGTGAGATGGAATTGGGTCAAGACTCCACTTATTACCTAATCTCCTTCCTTATTTTAACAGAAGTGTCATGATAACACTTTGGGTCATTGCGTATTCAACTCTGTGTTCATTCAGACCTTGCATCCAACATCCCTCAAAAACTCCTATGCTGTCCTTTTCCTCAGTTTATAATTACCCAAGGAAAGTCTTTTTGGGGAAGGACTGGGGAAATCACTATTGCATACATTCGCTATCATATTACGGTCTTCTTCCTCAAGGGACCTGGCCTCTCTTTTAAATGATGTGTTCTAAGTCTGACAATTGCCTCAGGTCTGGAAATTAGACAAAGGATTATATCGTCCCACTGGGGCAGGTGACCTCAATCTTTTGCTCATCCAGTGATATATATCATTGATTGTTGTATATATTAAGCAACACCCTTGTTGAATCCCTATCTGTCTTACTCCTGGACACATGTTCTGTTAATCATCTCCATAGATC